>NC_056727.1:1144905906-1144950906 GCF_019279795.1 Protopterus annectens
ATGAACATTTCGACAACACATAGCAGAAAATAAAAAAGACAGATAAGGTTTGGGGTTAGAGAAAAAGAAAGAAAGAAAATTAGTACCATCATATGTGACATGCAATGCATTAACATAGCTATACAACTATTTTATCTGAAGTATTGCATTTAAGTATATGTCTTAACAAATACACACTATAACTACAGATTGATGAAAGAAATCATTGAAATGTGCATATATTACACATATGCGTGTTCCATTTATACAGGTTACAGTTAACAGTGGGGCATTTATGCCACTTGTATACAGTTTAATTTAATGTAAATATTATTAAAGAAATGCAGTACTGTATAGTTGTGTCTCCTAGTATTTGAAACCAGAAGCTCGACTACAGTGTTATATTTGACTAGGAAAGTTGGTTTGTGCTACAGACTAATGCATGCATACTTATTGTCACAGTTAGGGCATGCATGCTCAATTTACTACAACCGCATAAAAAACCCCAAAAATCTATCTTTCACTTTGCTACATTAACACTTATCTTGTGCTGCATACATATCACTTGCTTCCCTCAGTCTCTTCATTCAAGTAGCATGAGCCCATCTATTAAACTCTGTGTCAGCATTAGCTGGGGGAAAGAACAGACAAGAACAGAAGACCATTACCATTATGCATACCAGTCTTGCCTATATTTAGCTTTTTAAGTATTACAAATACTCTCTATCATACTTACATAGCTGTGGGATGTCTGCCGTCTCAAATTCAATCAATCAACAGTTGAAGGTATCTCTTTTGTGCCTATGTAGGTCATTAAAATTATATCTATACTGTTATCCAGTCCATGGGATGTCAGTAGCACTTGATACAGCCTGAGCTAAACTACTCAATGCCTCAGACTTGTACTGGGAGCCAGAACAGTCCCCCTGCAAAGCCCTTGGCTGTGGTGCATTGCCAGGAGTCCAATAAATATCCTGAACTCCTTGACACCCCACCTCTGTGCCTGTGCCCTAATCTTGGCAGCTTTCTCACTAACTCCAGACATGTTTAACACCCAACATAGCACAATGGAAACTAATGTTTTCCCACCAGTTCCAGTTATCGCATTTACTAGTAGTGCACAAACCTGAGCAACATTGCCAACTGCATTTGCACGATGTTTAGTGGAGAGCAGCAGTGCCAAGCAGGGATGACATAAATCCTTGAAATAGAAAGGTTAATATGACACTTGACCTTAGTTTCAGGGGTGTCTGCTGCTATAGTTTGGAAATATATATTGAAAATTGTAAGGTAACTGTTAGGTGAGTTAAGTTTGCAGACATGCACTGGATGCATAAATGTCATGACCTGACATATTTGTTTTTGGCTTTATACAGTGATAACACTGATTGTTAAAGTGAGGGATTTAAAACTAGGTATAAGGGACAAAACATTTTCTTCCACAGTATTGATTTTCTATCTTTGCCACAGAAGAAGTGCTGCTCAGACATCGTCATGAATCCTTTATAAATACAGTTGACAGTTTGAGGTGTTACACATGTATGTGTGTGACCTGACAAGGTTCTTGTATATACATCCAGTTGTGTATGTGCCTTATGTAATTGTGAAGGTCATGCAAGTCCAGATAGCAGAATTATACTTACATATCTATAAGTTCATAGGTTCATAGGTAGGTATTAGGCTATCTGCCCGAGGGCAACTATAAGCCTAGCCAGAATGTGTTGGCTTTTGCCGCCCCCTTAGATTAGTTCCCTGTGCCTCTGTCCAGCAGAGCCATTAGTTCCCTGTGCCTCTGTCCAGCAGAGCCACTGCAGTGATCCTCGAGCTAAATATTCGGTTTCCCATCCACTCGTCAAGGTTTCTCTTGAAGAGTGTTAGTGAGGGGCTCTGCCTAATGTAAATTGGAATCCAGTTCCAAAGCATGGGGAGTCTCTGGGACAGAAATCTATCCCTCCAGCACATCCTATTTATCGTTGTGGGGAGGTTTAGATCCCTAGAGCACGTGGCTCTTGGGAATTTGTTTTTTTTTAGGTGGAGCATGTCCATCAATTTTGGGTTGGACATGGCCTTGTATGTCAGGCAGAGATCATCTCTGAGTAAGCGGTATGCAACCGTGTAGAGCTGGGGCTTCTTCAGTTGGGCTGCATAGGGCATCTGTTTGAGGCCAGTAATCCTCTTGGTGAGGTACTTCTGTGGTATTTCCAGCTGTTGCAGATGTCTTGTAAGGTACATCCCAAATGGGGCATTGTACTCTATGATGGGTCTGATGAGTGATGAGTAGAGGGGAACAATAACCTCTTTTGTTCTAGATGTGAACCCTTTTGTGATTAGGTGGGCCACATAGAAGGATTTTCTAACCACCTTGGCAATATGATTATCAAAGGAGAGATTACTATCTACCTGGATCCCCAGATCCCTTATTACATTTTTTGTATTTAGGGGGCTACCACCTATGTGGCAGTTCACAGGTACTTTGTTTTTTCCAAAGGGGATGACTATGCACTTTTTGGCATTTAGCTTGAGGCCATGATTTTGACACCAGGTATCCGTCTCAGTGAGACCCTTTCGGAGGATGTCTGTATCAGCCAGAGAGTCAATTATTTCCCCCAGTTTGCAGTCGTCTGTGAACTTGGTCAGCCATAGTCCTCCTGTGCTTGCCTGTACCTCTGAGAAGTATATACTGAACAGGAGGGGTCCCAGGACTGAGCCCTTGGGGATGCCACTTGTAACCGGTTTAGAGTTGGACATCATCATGCAACTCTCACCATGTGGGTTCTATCCATGAGCTAATTGGCAAACCATCTTGTGATGTAGGGGTTTATGTTCAGGCTGGTGAGCTTGTCTATAATACCAGAATGGGGAATGGTGTCAAAAACCTTTGTGACGTCTAGGTAGGCTGTGTGAACCTCCTTTCCCTCATCTAAAGCCTTGGTAACTGTCTCAAAGAAGTCCACCAGGTTTAGGATGCATGATCTGCCCTTAACAAAGCCAAACTGGGTAGGGTCGAATGTTTGGAGGTTCCCAGTGTCTCTGTTAATGAATTCCATGATGATGCTCTTCATAGCCTTGCAGACCAGGGTAGTCAGCCTTATAAGGTGATAGTTCCCAGGGTCCGTTGTGGCTTCACCTTTGTGGAGCAGGATAACTGTTGCTGTGCGCCACTCTATGGGTACGTAGCCTGACAGTGTGACAGTGTGTATAGTTGAGGGGTTAGTTCATTTTGGAGCTTGTGTAAGACACATCCTGGGACACTATTCGGTCCCATTGAAGCTGTGTTTTTGGCTTTGGATAGGGCTGTTTTAACCTGTGTGTCAATGATTGCCGGGGCTCTACATTCTTCTGGTATGGTTATGGGCCCTTTAGGGGGTGAGAGGGAGGGTGAAGTTTGCAGTAAACCTGTCTGCCAGAATGTTGGCAATATCAGTCAGTTCAGTGTATTTTGTGCCATTCTGCACTAACTCAGAGCAGATCTGAGAGTTTCCACTTAGGTTCTTGACATAGCTAATGAACGCTTTGTGGTTATCTTTGGAGTCCTTGGCAATTTTTCTTTCAAAGCTAGCCTTGGATGATTTTATGAGGGATCATAGTTTCTTGCTGATACTGATCAGGGATGTCTTTCCTTCTTGGGATTTTACTCTTTCCTGTACTAGTTTCCTCCTTCTACTGTATAGCTTGTTTATGGCAGGGGTCCACCAGACTGGTTTCCTTTTCTTGGAGGAGTGAGTCTTGGTTTTGCTTGGGATAGCATGATCCATGCATTCTTGCAGGTGCTCATAGAGTGCCTTTGTAAGGGATTCAGCAGCTTGGACAGTGTTATCCTTTAGCATGGGGGATGTGAACCTTTCCACCTCAGTCTTAAGTAATGTGAAGTTTGCTTTTGAAAAGTTTTTCATGGTGGTTTCCTTGATTGGGGGTTGGGGGCGGAATGTGGATATCCAGAGTGATTAGACTATGGTCTGATCTAATCAGCAAGGGGTTGACCTCCGGTGTGGAACACTGGTCGGTCATGTTGGTGATGACCAGGTCCAATATGTTGTCACCTCTGGTGGGGGTGTTGACCAGTTGATCCAGGGCATTCAAGTTTATAAATTCTAGGAAGCGTTGAGCAAGGGAGCTAGTATTTGAGTAGTTCTCCCAATTAATGTTTGGGTAATTGAAATCACCCAATATTAGGGTGTTTGGTAGGATCTTCATATTTTCCAGTGTCTCCAGAAATGCGGAATGGGGGTCCTGGGTCATGGTGGGTGATCTGTAGCAAGCTACAATTTGAATTGCAGTTTTGCCCATTGTTAGTTGCACATGGATGATCTCTGAGACATTGTGTTGTGCCACTAACCTAGAGGTGTGGTGTACCCTTGATGAATATGGATACACCCCCACCTTTTGTGTTTCGGTCCGGGTTCTGTGGCCGAAAAGTATGGTATGAGTTATAGCCTGGTAGTGCTGGGGTGCTCTCTGGAGCATTAAACCAGGTTTCTGTTACTGCACATATACTTTCAGTCATTGTTCATACATATAAGTCATATCAGCTCCACTATCTAAAGTTGTATAACTGAGAGTGAATATAATGGAAAGTGGAGCAACCGTAAAAATGTCTGGAATATCCTGTATTAGAACCCAGGCCCACGTGTTTGGTAGTCCTACACTTATACCTGTTGCCACAAGAATGTTGAAATAACACTCATCTATTTTTCAGTTCATTGTCATAACTGTACTATCACAGCAGCAAAAATAGGTTGCACATCCTGTACTAGAACCCAGGACCATCTTTCTTACTCTTTCTTAAGTTCTCTGTGTTAACTGTCATGCGATGCAGCTTAGCATGTCTGCACAGTGCCCAACAGAATTAATTGAATGCATCTGTTTTCAATCATTTGCTGTCTGTGTCCTACTGCAGGTGTTTCATGACTGCAGGTGTTGAGGAACCTTGCTAACCACTGTGCAATGCTGATGGAAAGCAAAAATTGCAACAACATATAATTTTTGACTTTTGCACTTTTACAAATGCCCTGTATGCAGGTGTTCTGTATGCTTCTTCCATGGGACATTAGTCAAGTTTGTGCACTGCTAAGTGTTGCACAAATGAGATAAGCATAGCCAAATCTGACATTCATTTTCTCCATTTCCCTTGCTTGCGCTAAGCTGTGCACCTCGTAAACACTGGCCCAAAAAAAAAAAAAAAAAATATATATATATATATATATATATATATATATATATATAATGGTGAAATGAAGAAAAGCAATCTATGAAATAAACACTACAAAATGTTTATTAGTACGCAAAATATTTATACATAGGTCTAGACTTGAACTCTCACTCCAATGAACCTTCAGAACACAGTAAGGGTGCCTTATCCCTCTTTGCCACACAAACAGCTTTGCAGCAGGGAACATAAATCATTCTGCATACAACCAACTGCAACATCATCCACAGTACTAAGAAACCACATAAGTTATTTGTACATGTATTATTTTTGGATGTAGTATACTGGGTGATCATACAACCATGTATGACCATTGCTTGCAAAAATGCAGCTCTGTCTTACCTCTCTGTGTTTGTTGCTCATTCTTGTCTTATCTGACCAGTAATCTGAGACATGCAGTCTGTAAGGCATTCTATATCCTTGCACTTAAAATATGTGAGGATATTACATTGCAATAATGTACAGTTGTCAACAAATGAAGGGGAGGTTGGATGTTAATGAACAAAACTGTGAATTGTGTGCTGCTTACCTACATTTCCAACCTTGATAAAATTACTTCTATAAATTTTGTAAGTGTAATCTGACACACTCACTGGAGGTAGGGTAGTCTGCATTGTTGTTGTGTTTTCCTTCTCCCTGCCAGTAATCATTCACAGTTGCAATCCATTATCAACAAACACTGATGGAGTGCCTACACTATGTTTATATTTGATACACAGAGCCAAGCATTTGGGATTCAGCAATTCTAATGAGTTCACACCTCATCTGCATCTTCACTGTGCTAACAGCCCTGAATCTACACCATAAAAAGGGAACTGTTTAGCTAGAAAACCTGAAGGTTAGGAGACTTGTTACGTGGAGAACACGAAGGAGGCCATTACTTTGGGATATATCTACAATGAACTTGAGAATGTATGCTTGCATTTTTCTAGGTATATACTGCAGATGCTGAAATGTCATTAAGAAAAATATGTTTCATATTTATATATGTATTAATTAGCAAATGCTACTGATATCTGTATGCTTTGCTTGTTTGCCAAGGCATTTCACAGGTATACATGATTGGAAATAGCTAAGAATGGAATGTTCTGTGTTAAATCTGTACACATGTTTCAGGGGCAGTTTATTTGACAGTACTTTTAGCATTTCATTAATGGTTTGTTAGCAAAATGTGTCATTTGCCTGTTTTTTGGGGGGTGGTGGAGCAAAGCTGCATTTCTGTTTTAGCACAGTTTCTGTTGCTCATATTTTAGCTATCTACACTGTTATATGTTTCTCCAGTGGGTAATACTTAAATGTTACCTTTTCTGTTTTATCTCAGAACAGATATTTTTAAATTATGTGATACTTACATGTATTATCCTTCTGTTATGTTTCAGGACACTTAGGACTATGGCACCCAGGCATCTCAATCCCTGAAAGCCACGCTTCAGTGACTCTGAGAATCAGGTCATTATGGAAGCATTTAGGTGACATTGTCTCTTTCTGCCTGAGAGAGGACGTGGAGATATGTCAGGCAGAATGCAAATATGGCAACAGATAGTTGCAGATGTAAATGCAGTAAGTGGCCACAGCAGGACATATGATCAGGTGTGACATAGGGCCACTAACATGATCTCATCTGCATGGAAGAAAAGAGCTGCAGTAGCCCATGATCAGATGGGTACTGGGGGGGCCTGCTACCCACTAGCAGGAAATGAAGACTTTCTGTCTACTGTCAGGAATCCAGACCACTCCCAGGAGAGCACAGAGATAGCAAATATGTCCCAGCAGGAGCTTCCAGGTAGGATTATGTATTTATGAACATATGAATTCCAGAAAACGTTGAGCACAAGAGTTGGTACATGAGTAGTTTTCCCAGTTAATGGTGGGGGTAGTTGAAATCATCCATTATTAGGGTGTTAGGTTGCACCCTAATATTTTCCAGTGTATCAAGAAATGAGGAGTGGGAATCCTGGGGCATGGTGGGGGATCTGTAGTAAGCTACAATTTGGATTGCGGTCTTGCCCAGAGTTAGGTGCACTTGGATAATTTCGGATGCATTATGCTTAGCAACTATACTTAATGAATATGGACACGACTCCGCCTTTACTGTTTCGATCCAGGTTTGATGGCCAAAAGGTGTGGTATGAATTACAGCCTGGTAATGCACAGGTGCTCTCTGGAGCCTTGAACCAGGTTTCTGTCACTGCACAGATGTCGATGTTCTCCATTTTAAGAAGTGCCTCGAGTGAGTGCATTTTGAGGTTTAGACTTCTAGCTTTGAGTAGCATTACCCTCAGATTTTGTTTGCTTGTACCTGTTATGGTGGTGACTTTGTCATTTCAGCTTTGCCTAAAAAAGGCACTATGGGGTGGCAAAAGCCATAGCCAGTATCTGGAATCCCACGGGAGACAGGTGCAGGCCATCTTTGGCAAAGCCTCGTGGTTTGTCGATCATGTCACCTCAGGCAGACAGATACTGGATCCCCTTAGAATGACACCAGAAGCTTAGCCAATTGTTGAAGGCAATCATTTTGTCCTTGTACTGTGGTATCATTCTGGTGATGGCAGGCTGCTACTCAGGGCTAGGGCCATACCTGCCTGGGTTACAAGTTCAGACAGCTCCTCCATGTCTCTTTTCATGTAGTCCAGGGAGGTACATCTCAGGTCATTCACATCAATATGTACAATGACAGAGTCATATTTGTACTTGTTATGGAGTGACCTCAGTGCGTGCATTATGAGGTGGATACTGGCACTCCTTGTTTAGCCTGGTGAGTGGAACATCAGTGTGCCTGACTATAGAGTCACCTATGACTAGAGTGTTGGGTACATTGTTATGCCTTATGGGCTGTGGTTGAGTGGCACACTGAGTTTGTGGGCTATGTGTCATTTGGGTTGTGTTGGGGGTGGATGTTGCTTGCATTTCTGCTTTGGAGGTCCCTGTTGCTTGGGTAGATTTTACTGAGAGCTTCTGTGAATGTAGGTGTGTGTTTGATGTTTCTATGTGTTTGTTTTGGTGGTGTAGGTTTTGAGAGACTATGTGATGAGTGTGGTGTGGTGCAAGTGTTTACTTTTTCCTCTTGACTGTCTAGTCCAGTCTTTGTTTCCAGTTTGGCTATATAAGTGCATCTCTCACAGGTTGTAGTGTTGGGTAGTAGGAGGAGAGGGTTGTCTGTGTACATGAGAGCCTCCGTGAATGTAGGAGTGTGTTTTGTGTTTCTATATGTGTGTTTTGGTGGTGTAGGTTTTGAGGGATAATGCGATGAGTGTGGTGTGGTGCAAGTGTTTACTTTCTCCTCTTGACTGTCTAATCCAGTCTTGGGTGAAAAGAGCTTTGCTTCCAGTTTGGCTACATAAGTGCATCTCTCACAGGTTGTAGTGTTGGGTGGTAGGAGGAGAGGGTTGTCTGTGTACATGAGGCAATTGCTGATGCCCAGATTCATCAGGTAGACAGGAGAAAACACCGGGAGCTGACCCTTAGACATGCCTGGATAGGTGCTTATTTATTAAGTACTAAAAACTGTTTTCCGCTAGACAAGTGAGGAAAGTTGACTGCTGTAGTAATTTGTAGCTTATTTAGTGCTTACAATGAGTTCTGAACAAGTGCTGAGCTCAAAGAAACAGATCTGAGTGCTGAAACTAAAAACACTGGCTAGATCTACGAAACAAAATTAAGCTAGAAGGCTTCCCTCCAACACAGAAAGGCTTGGGGGCTCAGAAGCTTACAAACAGTCCTGGATGCAGCAAATCTGTATATGGACTAGACTACTTACAGGAAAGGCAGGAAACAAGCTTACAATTTTTTTTGTAAAGTGGAAAGGGGAAAGGAGGAGCAGAAACTAAGTGGGTTGGCCTTCGCAAATGTTCTCCCTGGATTAGGTAGAATGAGGTAATGACACTAGACTAGGAGAAGTGTCCCAGATCAAATTTACACTAGGGGCAGGCAACTGCAAAGACACCAAGTATAAAAACACGATACCAATAGGGAGGGAGAGTGGGAATCAATATGATACATTACTTGGCAGGAAATCAGAACAAAAAACCCAAACAGATGCTTAATGAATGCAGACAGTTTCCACTTAATACCTCACACACAGTGAAATTATCTAGAAAAGCATGCAGCAGACAATAAAAGTGTTATAAATAAGTCATAAAAATAAGCAAAAAACAGGATACTTAAAGAAAAAGCAGAAAAGCAGCAGTGAGCCTTTAAATGAAAATTTTAAACAGATAAAGGAGCAAGGAGACTCTAGAGAAAGCTTTTAACTGCAAACAAGTAATATGATACACTCCTTGCAGGAACTCAGAACAAAAAACCCAAACAGATACTTAATAAATGTAGACAATTTCCAGTTAATACCTCACTTGCAGTGCAACTAGCTAGAAAAGTATGCAGCAGACAATAAAAGTGCTATAAATAACTCGTAAAAATAAGCAAAAAACGGGTACTTAATGTTATATATTAGAGATCCAAGTTTGCTCAGTGCCTTTCCTCTAATTATCTCAGTGTGAAATGGCAGAAACACTCACAAGTTAACTTCTTAGGTAACAGAGAGTTGAAACCTGAAACAACTTTAAAAAAGCACAAAAGAACCAATGAGGTGCTTACTTCAAGCCATAGTCCAGGTAATCCTAATCTGCCAATGACGATAAATAATCCCCTCTCACTGAAATGCAGTATGGCTTTGGCTAAACTAAGATGGCCTTGAACATGTGCTCAGACACACAGCCTCCACAACAACTAGGCCCAAAACACAAGCCTGAATATGGATAATGTTACAAATACCCACACTACTTAGGTAGAAAAAAAACTGCAGAAATTTTTGTCACAGCAGAAAAGCAGCAGTGAGCCTTTAAGTGAAAATTTTAAACAGATAAAGGAGCAAGGGGACTCTAGATAAAGCTTTTAACTGCAAACAAGTTATACGATACACTCCTTGGCAGGAAACCAGAACAAAAAACCCAAACAGATGCTTAATAAATGGAGACAATTTCCAGTTAATACCTCACACACAGTAAAACTAGCTAGAAAACTATGCAGCAGACAATAAAAGTGCTATAAATAACTCATAAAAATAAGCAAAAAAAAAAAAACAGGATACTTAATGTTATATATTACAGATCCGAGTTTGCTCAGTGACCTTTCTCCGATTAGCTCAGTGTGAAATGGCCTATAAAGGGCAAAAGGTTTTACTCCCTGTGTTACTGTTAATTGTAACACACAAAATCCACTTTTATTGGAAACAGGAACACACAAGCGCTTTCACGTAGAGAGATCCTTGTCAGCAACTCAGGTTATAGTAATAGCAGACAGATTTTGATCAACTGCCTGCTAGAAATGATACTAGAGAACAACGTATTCCTGTTTCAGGACCGGCTATTCCTCCAGAAATGGGGAGTTGCCATGGGCACTCCCTGTGCGAATAGCTATGCTAACCTTGTTGTTTATCATTGGGAACTGCGACATCTCTTTGAGCATCCTGATTATAAAAGGTTAGAATGTACAAGAGGTTTGTGTGGGATGGGACGAGTGCTTGAGGTTTATTGCTGCATTAGAATCGACCTCCACTTTCTTGAGATTTACAGTAGAAACCTCTCCCATTCAAGTCCATTTTTTAGATCTTAGATAGTCACCTCTCTATACAGGAAGTCCATTTGGAGGAATGAGCATGCATCCCAGGTTCACCTTCAGAGGGATTGTTCTAAGTCAAATATATCGAATCTGTAGAGTTTGCAGTACAAGAGTGATTGGCTTCTGAGTTGAATATACTTGAGCGCTTGTTCAAAGAGAGAGGGTACCCTTCCAAGCTAGTGGATGATTGTAAGCAGGAGGTTTTTTTGAAATTATTTGGTACGGGAGACAGTACTGTCCCATTTCGAGACAGTGCCCTTCTTCCCGTATTCAATAACTATAAGCATGCTGACAAACTTACTTATGTTACAAAATATACCAGTGATGTAGTTGCACATAACAAAATTGTCAGCAGGAATTGGAATGTGCTGGTCGCAGATCCATTCACCAGGAAAATTGTAGGGGCTCATCCAACATTCAGTTATAAGACATGTAATAATTTAAAACAAACTTTATGTATAGAACGGAGCTGTTTGACTAATAATCACTGCAGTGGTCCTCAAGGGAAAGACCTTAGGTTTTCACATCCTGATGGATCTTTTTTGTTTATACCCAGATTTCACAGTGATTGTAATAGTACCAACTTAATTTATTTGGCTGTATGTGATTCATGTAAAGCCTTCTATGTAGGCCTCACGAAGAGAAGACTCCATGACAGGATCTACAACCATTACTATGACATCAGGAAAGGTAATGAAAGTAGCGCCTTAGCCAAGCACACTCTGGAATTTAATACACACAGTTTTAAATTTATGGTTTTGGAACTGCTACCGATTCACATCAGGGAAGGTGATAATATGAATCAATTGGCAGTGAGGGAGCTCAAGTGGATTCTCACTTTAAAGGCGCACCTACACCCAGGTATCAACCAATATGTTTCAGTTAAACCTGTTCTTAACATGAGGTAGTCGACACAGAAGTTGGTTTGTCCTGTTGCATGGCCCAGCTTCTAATGTGTCTACGATCATGTTTTTTTGCTCTCATGAGCCTTCTATGTGTTTTCGCACAGGTATACCCTCTTTTGATATGGTTCCATTGAGTGGTTTATTATATGATATGTTGATATACTGCCTCTTGTATTAGGCTGTTACAGGTTTGTGTACAGCCCACTCTATTTTGACTATTTTGATGTTTAGCATGTGTACTGTATTGAAGCCATCATATGGTACAAGGGAATAGTGGGCTGATATTTCATATAACTTTTTACACGGTGGTGGTTTTTTATTTTGATGGTGGTCTCACCATATTCGCTGTCTGTGTGTGATGCTAGTTTTGTTTAATTCCTTTTTTATAATATATTCAGTTATTCTTATGGTGTGTTTTTATGCTTCCCATTATTGTGTTTGTGATATGAAGGTGTTCGTTATATTTGTGCCTCCCGTCGTTTATGTAACTGGACACTATTGTAGGCGTTGACTTATAGATGGTTTCTAATTTCATCCAGCGTCTTATAATCTGTCATGGCCTAGCATAGTTTTTGCTATGTTGAATATATTATAGAGTTATCATCTATGTCCATAGCATACTTATATGTTTTGGTTAGGTCCCCTAGATCTTCCAGCCTCATCTGGGGGTTGACTGTTGATAGATTGTGTTCGTTTAATGTTGACATTTGCCTCTCTACTAACGCTTTGTTGGGTCCTTGCTGGCAGTTACCCAACAGTTGACCGATGGAGACACTTTTCGCTTTAGATATTATGGCAACTTATAGTTTCTAAATATTGTTGTCTAGTTTTATGTTGTTGGTTGTTGGATCTTTTGTTATACAAAAAGTTAACTAGCAATGTTTTAGCTAGTTAGCACTTGGTTGCTATCTTGCTATTCCGCTGTTCAGTTTGGTAGTTGCTGTTGTCAGCAGGACACTCTTCACTGACGGACTGGTTTTTACAGTTCTGTTTACCTTTTGAATTTCTCAGTCTAGATGACGGTAGCAATTTTTTGAGTGCGATCGCCATGGATGGATTTCACTTCAGTGGCCTTTTTGAGTGGTAATGGTGTTTTCTTTTTGTAATTGAATACTAATCTAGGACATTTTGTAGCCGCGGTTTAGATCAGCACCTTTTGATGTTTTGCTGCCGTGATGGCCGCACTAATATGCTTATAACTAAGACTATGTTTTGTACTTGGTAACTGTCGCAATTTATTGTGTGTTTTTGAAAGAGCAGTTATTTCAGGGAACTTACTGCTTTGTAATAGTGTCTGGCAGCATCTTTCCTTTTTACACATATTTATTTTGTACCATATATTTGGTGCTTTGATGCATATGGTTTGTTTTTTAACCATATGCTATACTTCTCAACAATACAGTTAGTTGAGATACTTTAACGATATTGTATTGCTACATATTTCTATTAAGTAGACATGTTTTCCAATATTTTCGGTTTAGTTTTATAGCAAGTTTGGTCTGTTAGCAGGCTCACATTGTTAGCCTGACAGATGATTTTGTTTTGCTTTATACATGCAGTATAGTTTATTTAAGGTATTCTTTTTGCCAATCATGCTGTTCGAGTCATTTTTAAATATTTTAAGGATTTTTTATCTTGTTTTACATGGAATTGCTAATGATTCTTAACCAGTTTATTATGATTGTTACAATTATTCAATTTAGGTTTTAATTGATAAGTTTGAGCGCCAAAAGAGTTTGTATAAAAAGCTGTTCAATTTTATGTTTCATTACACCTGAAGAAGCGTAGTATAACGTGTTCCTGTTTCCAATAAAGAAGCTTTTTCCAACAGTGGTCATCTTCGTGTGGTGTTTCCAGTGGATTTTGTGTGTTCCAGTTTCCTGTTTTTTCCACTGGGGCCTTTGTTCTCTTGCTACAGTTTTTGGATTTCATTTTACTGTTAATTGTGATAAAGTTGTCCTTATCTTTTGATTAACTTCTTCCAGGACCATCCAGCATAGTGAGCCTACAATCACCTGCACATATTCAGCCAAACATTTTTATCTCAGTGCTGTTGAGTAGTTCAAAGAAATATTTAGTTTGTGATGTTGGCGTCAGGAATGTTGTGTGTATTGTTGTACTGTCTGTAATAGTGATGCCACTGTTAGTTTGTTAGCATATATTGGACTATAGTAATGTAGGTATTAATTTTTTCCTGTGTTTGTTGCTTATTATTACAGGTGATCCTGACAGTGGAAGTGTAAGACTTCTATTACCTGATGTCAGAGTATCAGCATATTGTGATGATGATGGTGGCCGAACAGAAGCACAGTCAGGGGGGTGCAGAGGTTGAATTTGACAGACAGCCATCCCCTGAAATGTCATTGGGCAAAGCCAGTAGGACTATGCCTACCAATTCCTGTAAGCCCTCAGATAATTGACAGGTGGAGGATGAGACAATCAATCACAGAAGTGTGGTTACTGAAGCTTTAGAGCCTGTTGACTCTGGTCATAGCCAAAGTATGGGCAAAGTAACACACAGGTTTGTTAGCAATGCTCAGAGGATGCCTGCTGTCCATCCTCCACCTGATCCATGTGTCTCTTCCTGTGCCACTCAATGTATGTTTAAGGCTGTCATCAGGCACAGGCATGTTCCCATAGATCCTCCAGAGAAAGGCTTAGGGTTATAGATGTGGCACAAGCTGACATGAGTGACTGCATCCACTATGTTGCCAGTTCAATGGATTGGATAAATGATATGTTGGAATGGGCAGTGGCTGTGATGGAACATCTCCTGGGAGGGGGATGGCATCCTCATGGGCATAGGTCAGCCATATCATCTGATGTTAGCTGATGTGACCATGCCAGATCACACTCCCATAGTGGCAATACTTCCACTGCTCCATCAGTGGTTGAGCATTGTACACACAGGCATGGAAGGCTATGGGGTCGTAGTCCTGGGCGTCCTCATGAGAGGAGCTCATCCAGCAGACATCAGTCAGGTTCAGGTAGCAGCATTGCATCTGACCATATGTGTGGTTGCGCCAGTGCAACTCCTGGCAGAGACAGTTCTCATGGTCAGGTACAACAATGATGATCTGCCACATCTACCATGCATTGGTCATACCTGTCCAACATACCAGGCATAGAACTAGCACAGAGTTTGGCTGTGTTCATGCAGATACTCACATACCAATTTCACATGGAGGACCCATAAAGACATACACACAACAGTTACATGGTTCAGCAATGAAGCTTAAAACTCATTTTGTCTCACTGGCCATTTGTTACTTTATCTGAATGTTTGCCTACTTCTCTTCTTACTCACACACACTCACTGACCTTTTGTGTCAGTCTAGGCTTCCTGCCCCCCACACAACACCCTGTGCAAGTCATGATAAATGTGCCATATCCCTTTTTCTCTCTTTTGGATTCAGGGATACATAAGCTTTGTATCTGATGCTCAGAGGACATAGCTGACTTAGTGCTTAGTATATCTACCTTTGTGATGATAAATTGGTGATTGTACCTTTGACTTATATTGGTCTTAGAAAGTTAGATAGTTGATAGCATCAAACCTTTTTTTGCATCAGTATTGTTAATGATTTTATGAGAGTTGTGAAGTCTGAAACTGAAATTTGTCTCATTACTTTCTAAATTCTCTCTTTAATGATTTTCCTGTACAAACATATGGTGCTAAACTGAAGGCATTTAGTGACCATCAGTATTTTTGAGAGGTATGACTTTGTGAATCTTTGATGCCTGAGGCCTACTACTTAATAATGGATGCAATAAGTTTCTGCTTTCACAAGTTAAGTTCACTTCTGCACAAATCACCCACCCTTTACTTGCTTACATTACCAAGTAACAACAGGCAAGGATATACCTTCTTCTTCTTTCAGTTTTTCCCAGTTAGGGGTTGCCACAGCGGATCACCGTCCACTCATGATTGGCAGTGGAGTTTTATTTTGTCGAGTTACCAGCCCGGTGCCCAACCTTCCACAGAAGGCACACACACGCACACACTCATGCCTAGGGCCAATTTAGTGAGTCCAATCCACCTACAGCATGTCTTTGGGATGTGGGAGGAAACTGGAGACCACACGTGACCACAGAGAGGACATGCAGACTCTGCACAGAAGGCACCCCAGCCGAGGATCGAACCAGAGAACCTCTTGCTGTGAGGTGGCAATGCTAACCGCTGCACCACCGTGGCCGCCCAACATGCAAGGATATACCATTCATTCATATTATTACACAATGCACTCCAGGTTCAATACTTGCCTTGTAAACCCAGCAGCTGCAACAGTTTTAGTTCAGGGCTGACTCTGTCTGGTGCTAGCTCTACACAACCATTACATGGGTAGGCAAAGGTTATGAGCATTGCTTGGCATCAATGTTACTATATGTATGTACATATGATGAAGGTTTTAGCACATTAGGTGGTGAGTGAGTGTGCTATGCATTACCTCTTAGCCACTGCAAGGGCATATTGAGCACACCTACATCTGCCTACACCTATAGCAGCTGCTCGTTGCCCCCAACTCCTCACCTGCATATGAGTGTGGTGATCTTGCCATTGGTGGTGGAATGTGTGCCTCTTCTCCTTGTTGGTCCTGCTGAAGCTGTTTTCTCAGAATGATGTTGTGTAGCATGGCACATACGGTGAATATTTCAGTACATGCATGTGGAATGTGCTGGAGGGGTCCCCCAGATGTATCTAGGCACTGGAACCACGACTTCAGCAGCCCAAACACATGTTTTATGATATTTCTGGTTTTAGTGTATACCTCATTATGGGGATTCTTTAGCAGGTGTGTGTGCATTTCCAATGGGTGTCATCAGCCACTATTCCAGTCATAACTTGCATCCCCCAGTAAATGACCCAGTAAATGACCCTGTGGGATATCCCCCTAGTGAGCATCTGATACAGTTGGGAGGTGTGCCAGATATGAGAGTAGTGGTAACTGCCTGGGGTTGCCAGCATACACATTCAAGATTATTCCCTTGGCATTACACATGACTTGGCAGTTAATAGATATCACTTGGCAGTTAATAGAGTGAAAGACCTTTCTATTTATGTAGAGCCTTCCCTGTTCCAGGGTGGTGCCTTAATTTCTATATGTGTGCAGTCTATGGTACCTAGTACTTCAGGGTAGTGTACTACAGGGTAGAACTCTGGGATATATCTGGCCATGTCCTCGGGAGTATGGGGGAAATATGTGTGGTCAATGGCATGTTGTAGCATAGCATTCAGGATTTCATGGAGGATACTGGATGCTGATGCCTGTGACACCCCCAGCATGTCCCCTGTTGGTTTCTGAAAGGTACCTGTAGCTAATATTCTAAGTGCTACACATAACTTTGTCTTCACTGGGATGGGTTTCCCTTGGTTTGCTCTGGCTCTGAGTTGAGGACAGCAGAGGTTATGAAAAAACACACCAACAGTCCCCCAAAGGGAACACAAGAACATAGGAATTCTCCTCAAATGGAAAAATAAACAAATTGGAAGCACCACTGTGGCTACAAATTCTTTATTTCATCTCATTCTGGTACCTCGGCTCCATCAGCCTTCTAAGGAATAACTTCATACAATTTCAGCAGCCTTTTTATATCCCCTTAATTACTGTGCTAATAAGTTTAGACACATTCAACTAATTCCAAATTTCAACAGCTACTACCCAAACCTTAAAGGAGTACTACCAATAACTACCTATACATACAATATGAAATATACATTTTAGTATCACATACAATTTCATTATACATTATTTTTTATAATGATTCCAGTCTATAATAAATCTTAATACATATTAACTACTATATTTAATATTCTTCCATTCATTACGCTATGTATTTCATCATTAATTACTTTTCCTTTATTAAATGCTTTTTCATATGATTTCATCTTTTATACATACTACCACTCATAACTTTATTTTTCTATACATTTAATTTTATTTACATAATTTTCTAACCTCCTTTCAAATGACGTACACAATAAATTATTAATAAATTCATTAAATAAACAGACGGATTCTACACATTCCAATTTATTTTTAAATTTAACCCCCTTGGGTATAAAGTGCCTAAATTCATTATAATTTTTGTTTCTTTTATTTCTATAATTTTTGACAGCAGAGGTTGCAGAGTTTCTGCACTGTGTCTCTATCTACCCTGTACCACTGTACAATTTCCATGTCATGTAGACTGTCATAAGTTAAATGGGGTCTGATAACTTTTCTCCTTCTTGGTCGTGGCCTATTAGCAGCAGCAGCATAGACTTCAGCCTGTTGCACATACACATAAATTAAAACAGCAGCCACTAGCATTGTTTCTGTGTTGACTCCTTTCTGTGGCTGTATTCCAATAGGTTTTGGAATATGCAGGGAAACTCAGCACTGAGTCTACACGCTTGCTTTATAGCTTTGTGAATAGCTCGTCCATCTTGGATTGGATGATTAGCATACAATGCAACTGCTTATGCTGTAATTAGCATGCTACAGTGTTTACCTTGTTTGCACAGCTCTGCGTAGCTCTACACATTGTGTTGAGCTGCTTACTGAATCCAAGACAGTCTACTACCATGTGCGCAGAGTGACACACACCTAGTATAAACAGCCATGTAGGCTTTGTTAAATCTGGTTGCATTTTTTTTTAGAGTTTTGTTTATAGCCATGTAGGCTTTGTTAAATCTGGTTGCATTTTTTTTTAGAGTTTTGTTTATCAATGGTATCACAAACCTAATCTAAAGTATGAATTGAGGGAGCTGTATATTTTTCAGTTTAATGGCCACAGGAAACAGTAAAAAGCAGTCATAGCTTCGATTAAAGAGACACAAGTAGCGCAAAAATTAAACATCCTTTGTTTTTGTAAATGACTTGGCATTAACTATGAGTCTGATGATGGAATTTTTCTTGAGCTAGTCTTACAGCCTTTTTTTACTTTTTCAGCAGCTCACTTGAGTAGTCTGTTTTATAATAATAATAGTATTTGTTAGTTTCTACTCTTCTTTTTTTCCTAAAATCTTGATGTTGCAAGTTGGCATATTTTTATCTTCTAACTGTTATGATAAGACTTCATAAATCTGGCAAGCAACAGCTGCTCTACAGCCTGCTTCCCAAATTTAATGATAATAAGTATACAGGTGTACATTTCAGATACAATGAAGATCTTAAAAGTGGTCTGTTGAGTTAATAAAGAAGTGAGATACAGTGAATATAAAAAGTGTACACACCCCTGTTAAAATGCCAGGATTTGTGATATAAAAATGAGACTATAATAAATCATTGCAAATCTGTTAGGGGAAAAAATATAAAAAATAAAAAATGTAGAATACACTGGTTGCATAAGTGCGCACACCCTTAAACTAATACTTTGTTAAAGCACATTTTGATTTAATTACAGCATGCAGTCTTCTTAGGTACTCACCTGCCATCAATTAAAGCTACTCTGATTAACCCCAAATAAAGTTCAGCTGTCCTAGTTGGATTTTCCATGCATTTACTCAGTTGCCTGCTACAGCAAAAGCCATGGTTCGCAGAGAGCTTACAAAGCATCAAAGGGATCTCATTGTTGAAAGATATCAGTCAGGAGAAGGGTACAAAAAAAATTTCCACAGCATTGGATATACCTAGGAACACAGTGAAGACAGTCATCAAAAAGTGAAGAAAATATGGGACAACAGTGCCGTTGCAAAGAACTGGACATCCCTCCAAAACTAATGAAAAAACAAGATGAAAACTAGTCAGGGAAGCTGCCAAGAGACCTATAGCAACACTGAAGGAGCTGCAGAAATTTCTGGCAAGTACTGGTTGTGTACTATATGTAACAGCAATCTCCCATATTCTCCATATGTCTGGACTATGGGGTAGAGTTGCAAGATGGAAGCCTTTCTTACACAGAAAAACATTCAGGCCCAGCTAAAATTTGTAAAACAATACATCAAGTCTTCAAAAAGCACGTGGGACATGTGTTATGGTCTGATGAGACCAAGGTTGAACCTTTAGGCCACAATTCCAAAAGGTACGTTTGGCACAAAAACAATACTTCACATCACCAAAAGAACACTATCCCCATGGTGAAGCATGGTGGTGGCAGTATCATGCTTTGGGGTTGCTTTTCTTCAGCTGGAACTGGAGCTTTAGTCAAGGTGGAGGGAATTATGAATGGTTCCAAATACCTTTTTGGCCACAAACCTTCAGGCATCTGCTAGAAAGCTGAAGATAAAGAGGAATTTCACCTTCCAGCATGACAATGACCCCAAGCATACATCCAAATCAACAAAAGAATGGCTTCACCAGAAGAAAAATTAAAGTTTTGGAATGGCCCAGCCAGAGCCCAGACCTAAATCCGATAGAAAATCTGTAGGTTGACCTGAAGAGGGCTGTGCACAAGAGATGCCCTCACAATCTGACAGATTTGGAGTGCTTTTGCAAGTAAGAGTGGGCAAATATTGTCAAGTCAAGATGTGCCATGCTGATAGACTCCTACCCAAGAAGACTGAATGCTGCAATTAAATCAAAAGGTGCTTCAACAAAGTATTAGTTTAAGGGTGTGCACACTTATGCAACCAGCTTATTGTACTTTTTTATTTATTATATTTTTCCCTTAACAGATTTGTTTGTTTTTCAATTGAAGTGTACAGATTATAGGTCACATTAAAGGTGGGAAAAGTTTTGAAATGATTTATTGTGGTCTAATTTTTTATATCACAAAAACCTGGCATTTTAATAGGGGTGTGTACACTTTTTATATCCACTGGTATTTAACATGTTCCTCCCAAAAAATAAAACTATTTATATTTCTATGATTCATAAAATCACAATCTTGAAAATAGTATATCTGACTTGTAACCTGTGTGTCAACTGTAGTAAGCTCTTCTAATTTTAATATGGACTGACTACACCCTACAGACTATTTTGCAGTTTCTTAACACGTCAAGCATGGTATTATTTACAAAAAGAAAGACAATCATGCAGAAAGTTTATTATTCATATCATAATAAGTACACTTCTTGGCATCAAGATTTAGATGCTTCTGGCAATCAACAAGACTGAAAGAATAAACCAAAAAAAAAACAGGTACATTTCTACTACATCTATCTTTAACAAGACCAATTAATTTCTCAAGTCCTTATGAAGAAAAAAAAAATCATAAAATCTGATGGCGCATACACCAAAGCAATACACACATTGAATGATTATAATTCAACCTTCTACCCTTGTTGTAATGTTTAATCTCTTGAACATAACAATTTAAAACTACAATGGCAACCACTTTTGTCTTTTTATCTGTAAGATAAGAATAAAATGCATGAAGGCATTTTTGGTTTTATTCGTCCATATCAGAAACTCATGATTATTTAAGTTAATCAACTCTAAACAGTATATATACAGATGAAGCTTGCAAAGATAATGAATAGAGTTAGCTTCTTTGTGGGGTTATTAAGTCTATTAACATTTAAGGAATGTCTAAACAAATCTTTTCATCAAAATATACAGAAAGAAAATGGTAACTATCTGTCGTAATGACTGTATATTTTATATATATATATATATATATATATATATATATATATATATATATATATATATATATATATAGAAAAGGTATAGGTATGCACTCATGCATATATATCATAAATAGAGAGATATATCTATATATATTTATAGATATATAATGGTAGATAGTCAGATAGAGATAGATATGTCTGAGCCTCGCATTTCCATATTATCATGAAACCTGAGAACATCAGGTGTTCCCAGTGAGATACATACAATACATGGAAAATACGTTACTGATTTTTAATTTACTCATAGATAATATAGATAATATAGATATATAGATAGATATAGATATACACCTGCGGAGAAAAAAAAAATCACAATACAAATGAGATAATGCAGAAATCTTATACTAGTTTGTTTGTGTCTTTCGGCTTTTCCCGGTTAGGGGTCGCCACAGCAGAACTCCAGTCCGCTAATTATTGGTAGTTGATTTTTACATGCTGAGTTACCAGCCCTGACGCACAACGTTCAATGAAGGTAGCCCATTCACGCATGTCTCCATGCAGAAGACGCTCTAGCTGAGAATCGAACCGGACAGCGTCTTAGTGTGAGGTGACAACGCTACCGCAGCACCACCACCGCGGGTAGAAATCTTATACTAGTAGTTTGCAAAATTCAACAATATGCCACTCATTTAACTGAATGTGACATAACCAAGGAGACAGAATAAAAATAATCATGCTATACTCAGGACAAATAAGCCTAGCAGTCATTTTCAAGGGTTTGGGACTCTTGTGCTTGTAGAACCTTAGTAGACCCTCTTGTGACACCTTAGTAGTTAAATGCCTTCATTAAAAGAAGAATGTGTACATTGTCTGGTTAATTAACCTGCAAAGTGACAGTAACAGTCACATCTGTGCTTTCACTCAAAGTGTGTATTGAGCCAAAAACAGGATAACAATGAGCCATAAACATGGAAAGATATGAACTTATACATATTAGTTGCCTAAGACAGCAACAGAGAAACCATTACATTTTACTCCAACATTCAGGAGAAGGCATCATCATCCAATAGTAACTCAGACTGAGCTTTGGATAAGAATAAAAAAAAAAACAATTTCCTGTGGAGTAGATGGATAAAGCATTGACTAAGACCCAGGTAACCTGAACATGATTAGTTACTTGGGTGCCTAAGGAAGCAGACTGCATGGATGTGCATGTCCATCTTGGGTTATTAGGTTCCAGATATTCTTGCTGTCACTTGCTGGCAAGATCTCTTCTGGCCAGCAGGTATGGATTCATCTTTTGATAAAACTCTAGGAAACTACTGTCTTTTTAATAACAGTAAATGGAGAATTCATGAAGAGAATAATGAATGGGGGAAGGATTTTTCTTAATCTTAGACTCATGGAGATCTTTTAGGTTCTCCAGTGCCTTTTTAATTTGGCACACCTGCAAAAAGTAGAAGTGAAATAACTGGATGAATGCAGTAGTAACAATGTGTCAGAGGAGTAGACCTGGGTCTGCTACAAGTGCTCTTGTGCTATTTGCTCATGACACACTTACTCACTGCTAATTGCCCAAAAATCCATGTTCCCAAATTCCCATTAACTCCATCTCCCATAACTACTTAACCCTCCCAACACCCTGTTCTACAAAACTGTACAGTCCTACCAGAAACCTAACTCTAACTCTTAAACACACTTCTTGCTCCTTAACCCTAAAACTCTGTTCCCTTTCCTTAACCCTAAAACCCTGTTCACTCACCCTACGCAGAAAATCCTCCACCTGCTCCCTAACTCTATGACTCACATATTGCTCCTTAAACCTAAGAATCTCTTCTCACACCCTAAACCTAAAATCTCATTCCTGATCCTTAAACCTAAAATCCCATTCCTGCTCCCTAACCCTAAGACTTCATTCTCACTCACTAACTCTAAAACTCCCTTTCCACTCCTTAAACCTAAAATCCCCTCGACCATAAACCTAAAACCCACCTCCTTTAATGTATCCCTTATCTTCACCCCCACTGATTCCCTCACCATAGCTGCTGCACTGACCTCATTTGAACTTGAGTAAAGTGCTGGGGTAAGCTGCAGTAGATGCTTGCCTGAACTCATATTCAGGTTCAAGGATGAGGCAAGTGGTAGCCTTCCAAAGATACAAGAGACCCAAGTCACTGGCTTTGAGACACTATTTTTTAAGGGATTTGGACTCAGGTGCATGTACAGTCCTAGAAGACCCTCCTGTGACACCTTTTGAAAGCTTCAAAGTCTTTTTCCACTGACAAGGTGACAAATGGCTCTAGTCATTGAGGCCTATTCTGGACCAAAGAGATCATGCAGAAGTCAGCACTGGGATGCTTGGTGAGATGATTTGTCTTCTCTGAAAGTGACTATAAAGGGGATCTCCACTTCTTAGGCAAAATGTGAGAGCTTCTGAGCTGGTTTGATGGTATAACTGATTACAAGTTCCAAGGAGGGATGGCTCAAGGATTCTGATGTTTCCTCTTCAAAAATTCTACAAGGCATTTATTAAAGGAGTGAGGAAGAGAGGGAATACAAGCAAAGTGCCAGTCCAATTGGGTCTATATTAGATAATCGAACTTTTAAAAGTACGAACGTCATATGGTCGAAACCATATGATCAAAGTTTTAAAAGTTCGAAATTCTTATAAAAAAAAACTACACAAAAAACCTACCCGAACATTTTAAGCAGGAGGGCAAGCCCCCCTGACCCCCCAAATGGGGAGCTGTGTCCCCCACCCCCCGCTGTTTAAATATACCAACTCTGACATCGTACTACAGTGCAGAAAAGGGAAATCTTCCCATTCCATGCTGTACAATGATCTCCATTAAAATGTTCTAACTTTCAAAGGTTCGATCATATGGTGTCAACCATATGACATTTGAACTTTTGAAAGTTTGACCATTTGATATAGACCCGTCCAATTTGCTATTCAGAATATGAGACCATTTCAAAAATGGATGGTCAGAGGCGAATGAGGAGGTGAAGGGGGTTATCTCCTAGCCTCCTCTATCTCAGAAATAATAGCCTCACAATCTTCTATCTCTAAAACTGAACCAGGAAGAAATGGAAAACCATGACCCTGTTAATGAAAGACATGAGCCTGTATAAGAACATGAGCATGACAGACCTGCACCAGGTGTTTGTCAGAAGAATGGAACTTGCATTTCAGTGCATACTGACTGCAGGTGGCACTGGATAGGAAGAGGCTTGTGCTGGGGTTGGCATGGGTTCCTGCTGAACTCCCTAATGACACAATCTCACACAAACATCTTGAGCTCCAACTAGGTGTCAACAACTACTTGAAATCCATACTGCATGGGATGTCCAGGTGGGCCCTCCTTAATGAGGAGCCTGCAGGCTCATGCTGGCCTGGCAGCTGGTCCCAGGAAGATACTCCATGGTTCTGAATACCTCTTCTATGACCAAGTGAGTGTGTTAGATTAAAAAGATTATGTAATAATGATTATGATTTTAATATAGAAGTAAACAGAATGTGTTCTGTATTTTGTTCTAGGGGTTATGGAAAAGATATGGTACAATCTGCAGTGAATAAGGTAACTTCTAAATCTTGCGTTAGCTTCCTGAATTTTAAGGAGATGTCTAATACACTTCACTTTCCACCTATTGTAAAGCAAGAAAGCAAGAGGAAAATATATTTTGTATCTACTTATGGTATTTTAAGTTCAGTTTTGGTAGATTTAGTACAATATTATTAAAGTTATTTATTTAAGTTTAGGGATTTATTTAAGTTATTTTATCCTTACTTGGTGATATCATATAGGAGAGGTAGAAATCTGAGGGACATTTTAGTACATAATCACTTTCTGTACCAGTTTCGACTCCTTCATATTCTCTGTACCCCTCTGACATGAGAGGTACTTTTTCTTGTGGTCATTGTTGCGTATGTGTTTATGTGGTTAGGACCTTTCCTTTTATTAATGGATATCCCTTTCCTCCTTTAGAAATGTTGGTTGCTACTATTTTAGAAAAAGTACCAGTTAAATTTTATTCTGAGAATGTATATAGAAAAAGGCTGCTATATAAGGAAACTATTTTTATTTTAAAGTCTGGTACCTTGTTTCCCTCGGGTCTTAATTTAGAATGCAATTAGAAACTTTCGATTGAATTATTATTGTTGTTTTATTGGTTAATTGGATTATTAGTTGATTAGTATGTATATTTAAGTTAGGGCTTGTTGCCATTAGTTTAGTACTCCTTGAAGGCTTTGCCGAAGCACTAAACACATATTAAAGTTTTTGTTTTTCATTAGTTCCTGCCTGTTGTTGTTTTTTTTTTAGTTTTCTTTGATTTCCTAGTTTTGTGATTCAAAGTGCTACTGTTTGAGATACTAAAGGTTCCAGCTGGCCATTTGAAGATAAGTACTTCAGGATCTATCTCGGGGGGGGGGGCAATATTATGCCTCTCCCATCTCCAACTTCCTCAACAGAAGAGGAGGACAGTTTGGGTCTGAACCCTCCTTAGTCAAGGTTAAGGATACTAACTAAAGGGAACAGGGGTCATATGGGCCCCAGACTTTCCCTGAGGAATTTCAGAACTGGATCTGGCCTCCTACTGTTTTTCTCTTGCGGTGATGGTCTCATGAGCAGCTGATGCTGTGAAAATGACTCTCCCTATACACTTGATCTAATAACTCTATAAGTGTTTATTTTTGTAATACCAGAAATGAAGGAAATAAACACCTAGAGTTAGGATACATTTTAGATCAAGGCAATATTGACATTCCAGATATCACTGAAATATGGAACTTTTCTGGTCTTTCTTTCCTGGGGTATAATATTTATTATTATTTATTTGACATTTGTTAACTGGGTTAGTGCGACTGGGCAGAAGCCCTTTTTCAGTGGAGATCTGAGGAGAAAAGCTCCAACAGAATATAAAACACAGTAAAAATTATACAATTTAACATTCCAGATATCCAGTTTTGTCAAGTTGTTGTTGTTTGTCTTTCGGCTTTTTCCCGGTAAGGGGTCGCCATAGTGGAACTCCGGTTCGCTAATGATTGGCAGTAGATTTTTACGAAACGCCGAGGTGCCAGCCAGCTCAACGCCCAACCTTCAACGAATAGTTGAAAAAAATAATTATACGCAACTTTGTATAATTCCACTTAAGCAAAGATATGATACATTTAATCAAGTTATAAAATCATTACAAGAGCAAGGCAAAAACCTGGTTAAAGAAAACCATTACACCATAGAAGTTGGCAGCCAGTAAAGAGACCAGTTAAGTGAAATAAAGTGGTTGATGTACAGTTATTTACAGTTGCAAGGTTCCCTAACAGTAATAGAAGAAAATGTCAGGGGGGAATACAGTAGAGTGGAAGACCTGAGAGGGTTCATTCCTAAAGATAGTTATATTAGCATGTCTTATAGAGCTATAGACTTATACAGAGTATACACTCTAGGAAAGAGGAGAATAGAGGCAGTGGATGAAGGAATTAAATTGGATCAACACAGGAGCAAGTCCATGAGTTTAACATATATTCCTTTAATGCTTGTTTGAAACAGTTTGTGTTAGGAATTGATTGGATAGAGAGAGGTAGTTTGTTCCAAGCATTGGTGACTGAGTGATTATGGATTCATTGGGTTTAAAGATTTGAAGGAGGTGTTGGTCAGAGCTAATAAAACTGAATGCCTTATAACAACTACAGCTGAGGGGGGTGGCATTTTATTATTAATACACAAACAAATTCCTGTTCAGAATTATTTCAACAAATAATGAGTTTGAAACACTTGCAGTGAACATTCAACTAAGTTCCCAGAGAGACTTCATGAGGTTATTTGGACATAAACAAATACATCTATGGATTCGACTATATAGCTGCATATTGCAACCATATTAAAACATTCTTTCAGCATACTTAGATACTCTTAATACATACTTATCACAACATAAGATAGAACAAAATTTATTAGATATTTGCCTCTTTGTAACTTTATTCAGCTCAATAATGAAATTATGAGGGGTAAATATATTCTTGATATCATTGCAACCGACTGTACATTAAAAATAAGCTGCCTGATTGTTAGACCTCCATTAGGCAATTCTGACCATTTCTCTAATCCTACTAGGTTCTCAAATACATCCACCAGTTAAGGACAAAATAGTTTTAATGTAATTAACTATACAGAGCTAGAAAATACACTTAGTAAGGTCAGCTAGAAGATACAATTAGTAAGGTTAAGGTTGATTGGACCCAGGAGTCAGCTCTACCATTTCGACCTGACTTCCTTCCTGGTGGGATCAAAACCTAAGCCAAATGAAATAATATGAAAATTAACAAAAAAATAAAAAAACTTTAGTAAATAAAATGTGAATATAAAAGGAAGTTGGCAATACTTTCAGGTAATAATAAATAATTCTACAAATACAGTAACTCGTAAAGTAAAAACAGCCACTTAACATCTATATCATGTAATGGAGAAATTATGTCTGACCTGATACGCATTACTGATGAATGTAATACTTATTTTTCTCTGTCACTTAGCAGCATACCTTGAAACAGCTACTGAACCTTTATGCACAATCAATCCTGCCCACTTATACCTCATGATTTGGTTATAAATATACTTAAGAAAACTGGCAGTAAATTATTTATGGGACCAGCCAATATTCCAGCTACTCTGGTGACAAAATCTCATCTAGTTATTAATAATATACTACATAAAGTATTTAACAAACTGCTAATCAATTGTTAAGTTCCATTGCTTTGTAGAAAAGCTGTAATCTCCACAGTTTTTAAAAGGGTAATAAAATAAGATGTGGTTAATTATAAACCTATTAGCTTTACTTCAATATTTTGCATATGATTTAAGAAATGTCTGTTGAACCTACTTTCTGACAATATGAACCACAACATCACTGACTTATACAAACATAGATTTAGTGCTGCAAGGTCTACAACAAATTTGACTGAATTATATGATCAAGTTACTGCTGCACTTGATAATGGTTTGAAAGCGGGAGTTATGTTTTTAGATTTAGCCAAAGCTTTTAATAGTTTACCCAACAAATCTAGCAATGTTTTAAAAAGCTACAGAGATAACCCCTTCTTAGTGAACTGGCTTAACGAGTGGTTATCTGTCAGAGCTCTGTGTGTTTCTTTTCAAGGTACCAACTCTTAACTACTTGTCTGTGTGCTCTGGGATTCTTAAGGGCTCTGTCCTAGGGCTACTTCTCTTAATTTAATTTTCTCCACCAGTCCATCAATCAAACAGTGTTTGCTTGCTTAATATGTAGATAAATGCAAGATAGGTTTCATTGTTAATACTAACAAGGATAATTTGGACATTAAAACATTTCTGGAAGAGTTCTCAGCAAGGGCAATAGCAACAAGCTTACATTTTAGTACAAATAAATGTCAAGTACAATATTTTGTGAATCCTACCACAGAATGTCCACTTAAACTGACTGGCTCTATGTTACAAGAGGTAAATGAATATAAAGATCTTGGAATTTTGATTACATCTGAATCAGTCATGTCAACAACCTGAGGAAAAAGACTCTGCCATTTAGGACTCTTACTTCAATCTGTTTCTGAAAGGGATGATCACAGTCTAACACATCTTTTTAAAATGTGTATTTGTCTAATTCTTGACTTTAATAATGTCTTTTTTATAGTTACTAGGAGACTGTTACTTAAGACAGCAAATGTTCAAAGGAAGTTCACCAAACACGTACCTTTAGTAAGGCATCTGAGTTATCCTGATAAATGCAAGAATTTAAAACTATTTTCCTTGAACTACAGATATTCTAGGGGCAAAATCTTACTAGCTTACAGAGTTCATAGTGATGCCTTATTACATGCAGTTTTTGACTTGATGCCTACTATCAATCATAGAGCTTGCAGGTACAATAACATAATCTTTTACATAAGTAAAAAATGAAAAATATCAGAAAAAAATATTACTCACACAATAATCAGCCTCTGGAATAAAATTAATTGTGAGATTAGACTCTCTGACACTATGGATTTATTTAAACTAAGGAAGGATGCCTGGGAAGGTGATGAGGTATACTACATGACCTGCAATGAAACTGTGTTCCTTGATGACCTTCAGGTCTGAGCATTCTATAACCAACTGATGGCATCTTATAATGTCCCATTCAAGAGCAGCCAGCCACTGCCATTTTGATGAAGTAAGCCAACAACTGATCCCTTCTTTTATGTCAAGGACTAAGCTGAACCTCTGGCACTTACTGCAGCTATTAACATAATAGTCTTCCTCAAGACAATAAGGTAATACCCAAATGGAACTTGCCTGAAAATGTGATGACTGCAGGAACACATTATGACATGATTTATGGATGTGAATACAGGACTTTGCCAACAATAGAGAAGGATTGAGATTTGAACTGTACAAATGGCAAGAACATAACTGATCCTCTATAATAACAAGTGTGCTTAGGTAGCTGCTGAATTGCAGTATGGAGTGTGTCAGAGAAGTTCTTGCACATTCTAGATTATAGGACTTTGCTGAAAAAGTACTAAATTCTGATTAGAGTTGCCACCTATCCTTTTTTTCCAGACTATCCAGAAATCAAACCAGTTGTGCAGTAGTCCAGAAAACTCAGTACAAACTCTGGTATTCTGTTTTAAAAAAAAAAACAAACAGATTATCAGAGTTTGCAAACTCTCTGCTTTTATTTAGAAAAAGCACTGCTAATGAGATGCGACTGTGTGACAATCCAGGAAAAATGGACATTCTTCCTATCCCTGACAAGCCTATGATGTCACAAAATGGGTGGAAAGTGGGCAGGGATGAGATAGGTGGGGTTAACAGAGTTGCAAGGGGGTGTGGCTTTGGTCTGGTTCTGGCCACAATGAGAGGTGGCAACCCTAATTCTGATTGGTGGAGAAAGAGCTGTAGCAAGGTCATTTTGTGTCCTGGACAATGCCCCCATTTGGCACCCTCCCAAAACTGAAGTTGAGTAACACAAAAAAAACATCTCACAGTTGAGGATCACGGTAGTTTCTGAAGTATCAAATCCTTGTTAAACTGTAATAAAGGGTTATAACAGCTCCTTGCTACAGTTCATTGTTTGACAGTCATTTAAGCTAAAAAATAAATGAAAAAGTCTTCAAGCTGAGTAAAGAGCCCTTGTGTATCCATGTGATAGCTCTTTGTTAAACAGTGGCAAATACCATTGTTAAAATGTAGAAATATGCTATACTAATTCCATGCTACAGTTTCTAACATGCAAACACTGACTAACTGTCATTTGAACACTCATACAGTTGTTTAAATGAATATAAACCCTGCTTGCAGGTCTGAGTGGCACCTCTTCTACAATACTGACCATGCCAACTAATTCCTTGGCCAACAGGATAGTTTCCCAGCTAGCCCAGAACTTCCTATGTCTTTTGCTAGAGAACTAAATCAGGATTCATTCAGGAGGCCCCTGTAGTTAGAGCTTATACATAAAATAAGCTATTTAGTGGAGGTATGGAAACTAGCTCTCCACTGCCTCTATGGAAAGACTTTATGAATCCTTTATGGTAAACAGATGATGGTTTTAGATTTCTTGAGTTGAAATTGCATTTTGTTTGGTATGTGTCAAAATTGGTCGGGTGGGTATAAATGTTCTTTGAAAAATGTAATACTGTACTGCTATTATTATTTATAGAAAAAATAAAAAAAAATAAAATTAAAAAATATGCTGAATATAGCTCTCATTTAGTCAACTGAAGTCTTTGTTTCCTATGACTCAATCTCTTTCATGGTAGTGAGTAATCCCTTACCTGTTCCAAGGCACACAATAATAATGTCAGCAGACTGGACCGCCTCTTTTATTTCGGTGGGTGAGTAATTCTTGCATGTTGGTTCAGTGCAACCTGCTGCAAATAAGACTTTCACTGGGAGTGTTTTTAGACCTTTCCTGTAAGTAGACAAAACATTTTTAATAGAACTACCCATAAAATAACAGTGTTTGTGGTATTCCGCAAAGTTCATCAACATTAGCTTATTACTGTTAAAGTCCATACTTATAAATTACAGAAAAAAATTGTGTTAGTTCTCACAAGTATATGGGAATCTGGATAGAAGACCCAGCTAGTATTAGTTGTAATGTTTCAGGGCTTGACTGGTATCTTGGAAATATGCTTTATTTAAAATTTCTGCCTTGTCTATATCTCTATCTGTACCTTCATTTGGTCATAAAAGCCTTTAATTTATCCAGGTTTTGGATAACATTTTACCATTCACCTCCTCCATTAAAAAAATCCCAAAACATTTATCAACTTTAACATTAAAAAGAATCACTAATGACAGTTTTATATTGTAGGTGACTAACAAGTAAATGACAAAACTATATTTGTAAACAAAGTGAAAACATCATGACAGAATAAAAAGAAATGAAGTTAATAGTAAATATTTCATTTAGATTTTTTTCTACTATGACAATATGTCACAGAGCTAGAACATTTTCTCAGCATGTGTATAATAGGTCATGCTAACCTTCCTAAGAAGTTATAAAAAAACTTACATACTGAAATGAGAAATTATGAGGCCACACTGGTAAAATTAAATTACTACTCTTTACTTTGGAGCTTTTTAATATATTTGGCCTATATGGTAACTATACTTTCATGACCCACCTTGAGTAGAACAATAGCAAAATGTTTATTTGCAGTTACAATCTGATTTTGAGTAGTAAGCATAAGTCACCCTTCTGAGATCTTCTTCTTTTGGCTTTTCCCGGTTAGGGGTCGCCACAGCAGATCACAGTCCGCTCATGATTGGCAGCGGAGTTTTTTACAGTGTCAAGTTGCCAGCCCAGCACCCAACCTTCTACAGAAAGCACACACATGCAATCACTCATGTCTATGGCCAATTTAGAGTGTCCAATCCACCTACAGCATGTCTTTCTGATGTGGGAGAAAACCGGAGCATCTGGAGGAAATCCATGCGACCATAGGGAGGACATGCAGACTCCGCACAGAAGGCACCCCAGCTGAGAATCGAACCGGAGAACCTCTTGCTGTGAGGCGGGAATGCTAACTGCTGCACCACCATGATTGCCCAAGTCACCCTTCTGAGATCAAAACCAGCATTTTTTTTAAATAACTATAATTTTCATGAAGTAAAAAAAAAAATTTAACCTGTAGAAAAAATAAAAGCCCAGAAGATGGCTATATGATTGCACTGTATTCATCAAGTTAAATGTCAGATAACTGACATATAATTTTATGATTCTTTTATCATGTATATAAGCATCAGTATGTTTCAAGTCTGTTATTGTAAGGTATGTCACAATGTGAAGAATCTCCTTTTCATTGCAAGATGTGCAATCTGCCTAGATTTGAAAACTTAGAGTAATCATATACAAAAGATTCTCTAAAGAAACAACTGTACAGTACATTTGAAGTAAAAATCTGTAAGTGTGACATGATAGTATGTTCCAGATTAAATGTTACAGTATAACCTTGCTAGTTTATAGGCTTTTTGACACCCGCATTTTTTACAGGTTCATCTTACGACCATACTCCATTACCTGAAGTAGTACAATGCTGAACTGCTGCGCTGTAACCAGTTGTACAAGCTGAATGTAAACTTACCCCTACAGACAGAACTACACAACCACTGCACCAGTTCTGCTGCTCACATAGTGCAGCCCTATATGTTATATATCCATTTCCTTTTGTTGAATGGGCAAAATCCGCTATGGCCTGCTTTTAGAGGAGATCCAAGATGGTATTTATATGAAGTAGGGGAAATTTGTCCAGGACACCAAAGAAGTTTGCTAACTTTGTGTGTGGGAATGTCCTGATTAATGGAAAGGCTGGATGGTAGAGGGGCTTCCTGCTGATCATTGTGCACCACAGGAGAATATTGGGATTGCTCAACAAGCTCTTGGTATGAATCCCTCACGTATGATGAAAATAGCAGCAGTATAAAATGCACAGCAGGTTTGTGGGCTCAACTGCACATTCAGAGCAAGGTGAGGTGAAGATAGCAATTCTGGATGAGCAAAGTAAAATGCCAAAGCTGTAGTCTCAAGAGAAGATACTGCAAGCAATAACTTGAAGAACCAAGAAGTGAATAGGTTGCAAAGATTCAGGGCATGGTTATAAATAAGTTGCAAAACAGATAAAATGTTGTTAAACTGATTTATGAAGGGAAAAGTGCTAATACTCCTAATGGACTTATTGTGGAGAAAATATTATTAGAACTGATGAGATTTAAACTTGGAGTCACTCATAATTATACACTATCTTCTGGATTCAATGACAAATAACTCTTTTGACTGATGCCTAGGGTGCATAGCTGACTGAGAGCTTTGTATATGTGTGCTTGTGATGCTCTTTTGAAAATTGTACTGCTGTCTTACAGGTTTTTGTAGTGTGTATCTTTGATACATGAGGCCTATTAGTTGATAGAGAACACATCTATTGACGTAAGTCAATCCTGTCACATACTGATGCCATTGCTGTAAAACTCACCCGCCTCCTACTTAGTTACATTAGCAAGTAACAGTATGAAAGGATCTGCCATTCATGTCATTTGTGTTCTTAGAGATTTATTTTCCTATTCCAGGTTCAACACTTACCTACAGCAGTAACAGGTGTTTTAATTCAGGGATGACTCTGTGTGATGTTAGCAGTACACAGCCATTGCATGGGTAAGTTAAGGTTATGAGGGCTACCTGGCATCAATTTTAATGTATGCATGTGCATATGATGAATGTTGCACCCCCTTAGGAGGTGTGCATGTGTGCTATCCATTGCCTCTTGGCCACTGTGAAAACATATTGTACATGCCTACATCTATTGACACCTACAGCATCTGGTGGTTCCTCTTCTGACTCCTCACCTGTGTGTGGCTGTGGTGATCTTGCCAGTGGTGGTGGGATGTGTGCCCCTTCCCCTGGTGTTGTTGTTGAAGCTTTTTCTCAGGATAATATTGTGAAGGATAGCACAGCCAGTGAATATTTCAGCTCAACTATGGGGAATCTACCACAGTGTTCCCCTTGATGTATTTATTCACCACAGCTATGATTTCAGCAGCCCAAACACACACTGTATGATATTTGTTGTTTGAGGGTGTGACTCATTATACCATTATTCAGTAGGTACGTGCATTTCTGATGGGTGTCATCAGCCATCATTTGAGTGCATAGCCTGGATCACCCAGTAAATGACATTGTGGGATATCCTCCCTAGCAAACCTCTGATAGAGTTGAGCATTATGCCAGGTATGGGAGTCATGGTGACTGCTGAGATTGCTAGCACAAACATTCAGGATGATTCCCTAAGCATTACACACAGCCTGGCAGTTAATGGAATGGAAGAACTTTCTCTTTATGCACACCCTTCCCTGTTCCCCAGGTGGTGCTTTGATCTCAATGCGTGTGCAATCTATGGCACCCAGGACTTCAGGGAAGTGTGCTACAGGGTAGAAATCCTGCATAGTTGTAGCTCTGTCCTCAGTTGTATGGGGAAAAGATGTAGTCACTGGCATGTTGTAGCACAGCATTCAGGAATTCATGGAGGATCCTGGATGCTGATGTCTGTCACAACCCCTGCATATCTCCTGTTGTTTTCTGGATGGTTCCTGTAGCTACTATTTTAAGTGCTACACATACCTTAGCTTCCACGGGTATTGGTTCCCTTGCTCTCAGTTGAGGATGACAGAGGTTGCAGAGTTCCTGCAGTGTGTCTTTATCTACCATGAAGTGCTCAACAATTTCCATCACATGCAGATCATGAAAAGTTAAATGGGGTTTAAACACCCTTCTCCTTCTTGGCTGAGGTCTATTAGCAGCAGCAATATAGACTTGGGCCTGTTGCACATGCACATGCAGAAGAGAAACAGCAGCCCCTAATATTCTTTCCATGTAGAGTAGTTTCTGTGGTTGTATTCCAATAGGTTCTGGAATTCAAGGCCAAAACTTGCAATGAGTGTACACTATTGCTTTATAGCTTGTTGAATAGCTCCTCCATCTTGGATTAGTTGAATGGCATACAGTTCAGCTGCTTGTGCTATAATTAGCATCATGTCATGATGCTTACTGAGTTTGTGCAGCTCTACACATTGTATTGAACTGCTTACTGAATACAAATTGTCTCCCTATTGTGTGCACATCATGGCTCAACATGCACACAGTTTAGCGCACTGTGTAGTCCAGCCCTATGTTTAAGTTTGATATAAATGCAGAATGCAATATAGCATTCAAAACTGTTTTTAATTACTGAATTTGCCAAGCAATGAGTGAATACAATTTTCCACACAATCTTCTGATGTATTCAGGATGCTAACTAAAACCTTTGGGAAAAATTTTGCTTGATTTGTTTTTTTAGTACAAATGCAAACAATACAAGAGAATGTTCTAGGTAGTATCATTGGAAAAACATCTAAAGTTACCAAATATATTGGAGTTTAATACTTGTGGGACATTTTGCATGATTAAGAGGATTCACACTCTGCAGTTACACAATGAATCCCAGATTTATGCAAGCAGCAACATGAATATTTCTTATTTCAAGGAAAAGAAGCTTAATGGTACTAATGCTGCTTACATGAAGAGCATGACAATAACTGAAAGGATACTACAAATGCTTATGATGTTCACTGTGAATGTAAGATCAATTGCAGAGAGCTTAGTAGTGACAGAGGCAATGGTACTTTGCATATTTTGTTTAGGAAAGCAGTCCTTGAATAATCTATTAAAGGTACAAGTATGCTGGCAAGTAAGTAAGAAGAATGCAGTTGAGTATTTCACTGACAGTAATGAAGAGAATGCTCAAAACACTAAGGACATTTTGTCAACAGAGCATATTCCATAGGAGTGAGAGCTATGGGTAGGGGTCTTTTGGGCAGATATTGATTTATTTTATTTATTTATTTTACATTTGTTGACCGGGCTAGTCCAACTGGATCCATGCCCATTTTCAGCAGTGGCCCAGGGAGATAAGCTCCTTTATGCAAATAGAATGCAAAAATACAAAAATAATAATACTACAATGCTACAATTTTAACAATGATATACATATAAAATACACTAATACAGTAGAGCACTAGACTACAATAGAGGCAGTATTAGTGATCATAAGATACCAGTAGTGGTTACTTTGTTGCAACAGAGGAAGAGACAAGAAGTTATTCAAGAGGAAACAACAATAGTGCACAGAGTAGAGAGCTAATTGTTAAACACAGAGAAGGCTAGGACTGGTCAGAAAACAGAACAGACAAGTAAACATGCCAGTGGAGAACTTTCAGATTCAATAATTCACGAGAGGAAAAGTACAGATAAAACCTGTTCTACACATGTAGTAAGCATTTAAGAAGGTTAATACTCAGGGAAAGTTTATTAGTCAGGGTTTGTTCATAGACATAGCCATTGTGTTTTAAGGAAAGATTTTAAGTGCTTCTTGAAAAGTGGTGTTGAAGACAGAGAAGAAAGGTCAGTGGGAAGTTTCTTCCAAGATTTTCCCACAGAGTTAGTGAAAAGACAGTCACCTGATTTATTGTTGGATTTATGGATGGTTACTAGTAATTTGTTAGCTGAGCGTAGGGTTGTAAGATTCTTGTAAGGAGTGATAAGGTTACAGAGTATTGGAGTATTACTGGGATGTTGTAGTATCTTGTGGGTGATAGTAAGATGCTGAACGAGGAGCTGGTTTTACAGTTCCAGCCATCCTAGCTGTTGAGAATTTTGACAATGGTGGATTCTAAATGGAACCAGTGGCAAATCTGGCAATGTTATGGTAGGCGGTTGCTAGCTTATTGAGGTTAGTTTTGAATAGATTAGTGTAGCTGGGGGGAGACATATAGTAGTGTGGAGATGAGATGTGTGTGGGCAATGGTAGTTCTGGCTAAAGGAGTAAGGAAAGGTTTGATCCTGTAAAGGGAACCTAGTTTTGTGTTGACTGATTTAATGGTTAGGTTAATGTGAGAGTAGAAGTTGAGGTGATGGTCAATTGTTACCCCTAAAAGTTTAGTGATTGTGTCAACTGCTATGACAGTGCCATTACTGGATGTGACTGATATCAATAGGGGAGGACTTCTGTGTGGGAGTGAACAGCAATAATTTAGTTTTCTTGGGGTTCAGGAGGAGACAGCGATGAAGAAACCAGTTTTCTACTAGATTAAATACTTTTTGGGTGATGGACTGGAGTTCAGGTGAAGAGGTGGCAGCACAGAGTAATGTAGAATCATCTGCATATTGTATGCAAGTGGCTTGAGGAAGGTTTGCATTCAGATCATTAATGAAGATAGAGAAAAGGAGAGGTCCCAAAATAGAGCCTTGAGGGACACCAAGGTTAATAGGGAGGTGAGTGGATAAGTTATTGTCCCAGAGGACATCCTGCTGTCTATTTTCTAGATAGGACTTGAACCATTGGACTGCCTGTGTATCTAATGAAAGTGATTTAAGGATATCTAAAAGAAGCTGATGGTTGACCAAATCGAAGGCTTTTGAGAGGTCTATAAAGAGAGTGAGGACAGCTTGTTATTGTTTCTATTTTTATTAATGCAGTCATAAAAGGATAAGAGTGCAGTGGTAGTACCATGGAATGGCTTAAAGCCATGCTGACAGTCAGCAAGTAGATTATTTTGGAGAAGGTGATCAATTAGTTGCTGGTGGACACATTTTTCCATGACATTTGCTAATGGAGAGAGTAGGGCTATGGGACAAAAGTCTGAGAGTTCGTTTGACTTACCCCCCCCCCTTATGAAGTGGGATAATATGGGAGATTTTTCAAATAGATGGGATGGATCCTTCAGTTATGGTTCTGTTTATTAGGATATAAATGGGATAGGCAAGCACTTTTGCTGCAATTTGTAAGTATTCCGCTTGCAGCAGGTCAGCTGAGGGTTTACATCTATAGTACCAACATATTCTGTACATCTCTCATTGAAGAGTTCGGTCCTTAGAGTGTGCATATTGGTGGGACAGTCAGTTTCACAGATGAGAATATACTTAGATATGTATATAAAAAATAAGTGAGAACTGAAACAGATGTTGCACTGTAGAAGTACTGTCCACTCTAAACAGATGTCATACTATAGAGGTACTATCCAAACAGATGTTATAATATAGAGGTACTGTTCACTCTAAACAGATGTTATACTATATAGGTACTGTCAAAACAGATGTTATAATATAGAGGTATTGTTCACTCTAAACAGATGTCATACTACAGAGGCACTGTCTAAACAGATGTTATAATATAGAGGTACTGTTCACTCTAAACAGATGTCATACCATAGAGGTACTGTCCAAACAGATGTTATAATATAGAGGTACTGTCCACTCTAAACAGATGTCATACTATAGAGGTACTGTCCAAACAGATGTTATAATATAGAGGTACTGTCCACTCTAAACAGATGTCATACTATAGAGGTACTGTCCAAACAGATGTTATAATATAGAGGTACTGTCCACTCTAAACAGATGTCATACTATAGCAGTACTGTCAAAACAGATGTTGTAATATAGAGGTACTGTTCACTCTAAACAGATGTCATACTACAGAGGCACTGTCCAAACAGATGTTATAATATAAAGGTACTGTTCACGCTAAACAGATGTCATACTATAGAGGTACTATCCAATCAGATGTTATAATATAGAGGTACTGTTCACTATAAACAGATGTCATACTATAGAGGTACTGTCCAAACAGATGTTATAATATCGAGGTACTGTCCACTCTAAACAGATGTCATACTATAGAGATACTGTCCAAACAGATGTTATGATATAGAGGTACTGTTCACTCTAAACAGATGTTATACTACAGAGGTACTGTCCACTCTATCATGGTATAGAGTTTTCCACAATTGCTCTATGTGCTGATGAGACAGCCATCCAAACTGGCGGTGCTATTTAGATCTGCTAAGACAGCATGATTTCATGATAATATTTCAGTTTCAGTACAACTTGTTTTCCTTTGTACTATGTTTTCATTTTGCTCTGGGAATATGTTTTGCATCCATGTCTATATCCATGCCTTTTGTATGAAGACAGTATCCATACCATTTCTTAAGGAGGGGAGAAGGCACTGTTGTTAAAGATCATTAATATCTTCTTCTAAAGTAATTTAGTCTTGGTTTTGCATTTCAGAAATAACTTCAGAACAGAAATTTGTATGTTTTTGGTTTTTGAAATATTTTATTAATAGTCAAAACTATTTTCCTTTTGAAATCAAAGTTGATAGAAACATCAGTGCTTCAACAAATGTGGTTCTTGTCAAGCTATTATTTCTAGTCAATATAAGGATTCCTTAAGCAGACATAGTGCAGTGTGAAATGCATTTTGTAAAGAATGTTTCTGCACCATTTAATTCCTCTTTTTTTGATGATCAGTTATCCTTATCATATTCCCTGGTCTTTCAATCCTTCTTTAAGAAGCTTGTTTGCGTAATAATATTTGCTTGCAGTTTTATCAACACAGAATGGTGCAGTGGTTAACATTGTCACCTCACAACAAGAAGCTCTCTGGTTTGATTCTAGGCTGGGGTGCATTCTGTGTGGAATCTGCATGTTCTTTCTGCATTTGTGTGGATTTCCTCTGGGTACACTGGTTTCCTCCCATATTCCAAAGACATGCATTTGGAGCACTTCTCCCCAGGCCTCTGCTGAGAATAGGCTCTGTCCTAGTCGGATGTTCACAGTCAACAAATAATCAGGGGCGGCTCGTGGCATCGGACTGCTGGACTGCAGCCCCCTCAGCTAAAAAGTAAAGTGTTTAAGTGTTTTAAAAAAAAAATTTTTTTGTTTAAACAAACTTTTAACTGCCTTTAAACAGCTTTTTTTGTTTTCATTGCAGCCTGGAGGAGGGCATCATTGTGATGCCCAGAAGTCTATGCGGTTCTAAAGAATTGAAGCGTGATGTTGGCAGCTGGATGGCTACTGATTGTTTTGAGAGTGAGAACCAATCAGTACTACTATTAGGCAGCGTGCTTTGGATGGTATTACTTGACTTGCTAATTGCAGAGTACAGATGGTGCTCAGGGCTTACAACAACTTTTTTGGCTTTATTAAGTTATGGTAGTTAAAATTTTGTGACTTACTAAGACGGAGACGCTGGACAGGTCACTTTAAATTATTGAGGTAGGGCAAAATTACAAAATACTAGTACAGTGTACAATCAACATTTGATTGCTCTTTCATCACTAAGTAGATAATAATCCTCCTGTGTTGTCTGTTCAGAGATAAATTATTAAAACTGGTGGTATGTTTACTTGCTTGCACTAAACAATACATTTGCTATACTTTTGTGGTGGCTTGTTTACAGTTGAGTTGAGTAACTTGAGTTAGAGTTAGTTTTCAAATCCACTAACGAGGTGGGCCTCTTAACAGCCAGATTACATTCAGAGTCTAAAGTTTACTGTTTTTGCCAGGCTTTGGTGTCACTGTCAAAATAGTACAGCACTTTTTCTTTTTATTTCATCTGTAGTCAGCATATCATTGCTGAAGCTTTGTTTGTATGTTATTTTTTTTTAAAGACATGTCACTCTGAATAATCTAGAAGCAAAAGGGCTATAATGGTCAGAAAAGAAAAACATGACTTTTTATTTTTTTTGTAATTTATACGTGTGTGAAGTGCTGCTGATGGTAATCGAGAGTTTACTGTTTACAGAATGTGTAGGCCTGGCCAACCTAAACTTTTATTGGAAAGGTTTTCCAAAGTGGTTAAAGTGAGTTAATGCTGTAGCAGATTCAATGACCTGGGTTCGTTTGTTTGAGGTTAGGCAGTCTTTAATGTTTATTTATTTTTTTGTTTAATTAATCTGTGTGTGTGTGTGTGTGTGTGTGTGTGTGTGTGTGTGTGTGTGTGTGTGTGTGTGTGTGTAAAAGAGTGACTGCACATATGTGTGACTCTAAAATGGTTGAATTAAAATTTTATACAGTGAGTGCAGGTAAGGTAAGTAGGAGCCAGCATGAAAATGAATGTTTGAAAGAAAAGATGGTTGTGGAAGATTGCATTATACTGTACAGTGTGCACATGTCTGTGAGAAAAGTAAGGGCTAGATAAGGGAATGGATTTAGAGTACTACATGTTTGGTATTGTGTGTGATCTGTGTTCATTTGTCTTGTGTAGTAGTTGTGTTAGGGAATTTTTAATAATATAATGTGGATGGTTAGGTTTAGGTGCAAGGTAATAGTTATATATTTACCAAACACAAGTAAGTTGGTGCGGGGGGCAACACTCACCCTTACTGAAGTACATACTTGTCAAACTCTTAGTGCAAGAAAGTCGGTCAAAGCCTAAAATAATGGAGGGACAAAGGCCCAGAAAATAGGGACATATTTTAAATATTGCTCTTACAAACTTAGAAAGTTGCTACAATAGCTGGATTTATGTCATGCATTCCCTGAAGGATATGAAGTCTGAAACTCAAATGTATTTCATTATTCATTGACCACCCACCACACATTGTATGAGAAACAAGCCAAAATATGAGGCATAAATCTGGGCATTCTGTAAAAATCTGGACAGTTGAGAGGTATGCTTAAGCAAGAACTGTATACAACATAAGCTTGTCTGAGATTGTAAGATGCAAGTAAGCTTTAATAAGCATGCTGTTGAAGAATTACCAACATTGAAAGCCTTTTTGTTGTTGCCATGCAGAGAATATTTACATAACATACACGCCTTAGGTATTGAAATGCATATGACAGTATTTGTAATAAAGGACAGGATTACAGTATTTTCAGAAGATCATTACATTTGTTGGAGACTTGAAGCCATTTTTACAGGCTTAATCCATAAACTAAACAGAATGCCAGTCTATCATGTGTGATCCATATCCTATGCAGTAATCCTTTAAGCAATTTATCTTGAGCCTATTCATTTTTTACTTTGATCATGTTTTCCCCATGAAACAAGTAGATAGTTGTCAGGCAGCAGGTCTTTTTGATATAAGAAATATTTTACAAGTGGGGATATTACATAGATTGCTACTTTCAGCATGTTACTTGGCACTTTTATGAAGCTAAATATAATTAGAACTGCAGTGCAAGAAGAAGTGGTTGAGTTGAGTGCTGCTTGTTTTTTACACTTGATTTTGACTGGCATTTCAGTAATGTATTTAAAAAGTAATTTATTTTTTCATACCTCACAACCTTTGTGTTTCCGTCTAGATATTAAGTAAGCTGTCACATAGCCAATGCATTAAAATATTTTTTTTTCTACACTTCATTTTGTCTTGATTGGACTCTCATAGTGACTGTTTGGCACCCAGGGCAGCGTATTTAATTAAAATCCCAGTTTTTGTGGTTTTGAGCAGAGCTCCGTCCCTTTCTAATTAGTCACACTCCTTTCCCTTGGCCCCACCCATTCAGCTGTCTCCTGCAGCCCCACTTTGATTTGAAGTCACCAGCCGCCACTGCAAATGATAAACACAATTATTTTCTTGTTCATTGTGTCTACTTCATTTAATGTAAGTTCTACTTCTGACTGGCTTACTTGGTTTTGTTTAATCCCCTATACTCTTCATGTTGTGATATATGAGATACATGCATGTATTATATTATTTGAACAATATGTTGATCGCTTATCGTTAGCTGTTTTTACCATTTATTTGTTTCAAACTACTTTTTGTGGAGTGACATTTTTTAGTCCATCCTTCCATAGGAATCTCAAAGGATATATTCTTTTTTTTTTTGCTGCCTTTGAAGTCAAAATCATCAATATTTGGCTTAAAATATTTTCCTGCATGTTTTCTGACACTCAGTAGTATTTTCCAGAAATTGCAGATGTTTTTACCTGACAGTTTATTTTCTTGTGAAAAGCCTCAGATAAACGCTACTAGTGCCAGGTGCCATCATGGTTTTCCTTTCTGCTAAGACATTTACAATCACGGAAGAATGTTAGATTGACTCCAAATATTTTTGCTGTCTTTCCATAGAATGTTACTTCTCTGAAACAAAGGCATTCCTGTTATATTCCTGTTCTTAAAAATGAAATATTGTGAAGGCACATAGAAAGAAAGTGACAAAATAAGTGAAGTAAGTGAAAGAGTGTAAGAAGGCATCTCTGAAACCTGTAGATCATTTCTACATATTATCAAATGTATTTATACAACCAGATACATATAACTATAAGAAAAACAAATGAGTACAAAAGTGACGCCAAAACTGTTTCCTTTTGCCTGAGGCCATCTCATTTGTCTGAGTCACAGGGAGCAATGTAGCGGCATCAGCTGTTAGAACGAGGTAAAGGAAATTGGCAAACTATTTTGAAATGGAGACATATTTAAGGATAGTGTGGGACTACTGGCACTCAAGGTGAGAGGCTGCCATGAAGGGTATATTTAATGTTTTACTAGATAAGTAGTTGTATATACTAGGTAGGTAGGTATGAGCTTGTTTAAGGTCATGAAACAGAAGAGTAAATCAAAAAGTGCAGATAGGGAATTCTGGTTTGAATTGTACCAATTTTATTGAAACAGAAGAGCTTTATGACAAGCTGATACGAAGAAAATATAACTTCCAGAGGTAGCAACATAAATAACATACACATATGAATGCAACAATAATGTAACATACGATGGCTGCGTTTAAAGAGAAGTCACACTTTGTTACCCGCCCACATCAGCAGAAGACACATGACAGCACAATTGCAGAGGCTGGGATGATACATAAAGACTACTTGCCCTATGTAGTACGCTCATTTCTCCCAAAGCAAGCAAGAAGCAGATCCTGCTTAGTTAACAGCTTATTTTTCAGTTCTTTAAAACAATTGGTTTATATCTGCTCCATAAATTTTCAAATTTCCATTAGCAGTTTTGACCCTATTACCATATTTGTTCTAATCAATCAGAACCTTTTTGTAAAACTAACCCTATATCATCCCTAAACTAATTAGCTTTTTTCTTCAGATTTTTTGTTGTAATTATTATGGACCTATAGTTTTTGAAAGCACATGTAACCTTATATTCTACTAATCATCTACACACGACCCTGTGTTCAGGGACGGCCTTTGATCAAATGGTGCCCTGGGTAAAAGGGCTCCACAGTGCCCCCTCACACCACTCGGTGCTCCCATCCTGGTCTACCTATACCATCCAGATTACTGGAAAAATGCCCCTGCTAGAACGGCACTCTAGGCAGCTGCCTAGTTGGCCTATGATTAATGCTGGCTATTTCTGTGTTCCTATAATGTTCATGAAAAAAATCAAGTAGTATTTACAGGACTCCTAGATGATAAGGTTCTTGCAGTTGTATTTTAATGCAGCTAGTGCAGACAGAATGCCTCTTTTGCTTGCCTTCGCTAAACTCCTCAGTTATGTGAATGTCCTTGAAAAAGCAATGTCTCCAGACAGAGTTGCATAACATACAGAAGAAACCTTACCAGCTGATCATAATGAGGGACACAATCTCTGTTTCACTGAGGATACAGAGGATGCATCTTAATTAATATCCTAGTATTCCATGTCCCTTAACTGCTGGCTTTCAGTTTGTTTGCTTTCCCTTATTTGATATGACTATCAGCAAGTTCATTACTACCACTATTGCTGGTACTGTATCTCTTCCATTTCTGTTCTCTTCTATGACATTTTACTTTTACACAACCGTTAACATTTTTTGTGATGAAGTTTTGTTACCACATTTTAAATTAAATTAAACTATTATTTCTTTATCGTACTGTACAGTAAATCTGTAGTACAGCTTTGTGAACTTAACTAGCAGATCTTCTGTAGTGACTTCTAGAAAGAAAAGGGAAGAGCAAAATCCTGCACTGGACCATATGTTACCTGGCAGATAACTATACATTGTTCTGAGTGGATTCCTATATATTGTTAGCTT
>NC_056727.1:1144953406-1145008406 GCF_019279795.1 Protopterus annectens
TTCACTGAGATAACTTTTAAGACTCTAAGTATGGAAAAGTACACCCATAGTATACCGGCAACCATACACTAGTTCAGTGCATCTGCATTAAGAAGTTATACACTATATATTTCTTGACAAAAATGCATTATGTCCTCATTCGGTTCCCTCTTACCTGGGTGTGTACACAAACTGAGGATCTGGAACAGGTGCATAATCTCCAAACAAAACTTTTGGATTGTCTGCGAATGGACCAATGACCTACACAAGAATGGAAAATACAAGCTCAGCAGAAGAAACTGTTTTATCAAGATACACTCTCTTACAAAAAAAGTACGAACAGTTTAAATATAGTTCATCATAAGCTTTTATTGGATTAACATAGCTTTTACAGTATAGGTACTTAAATGTTTGAATTAACAGAAGCCCTTCATCAAGACTTAACAGTCCAAAAACCTAAGTGAACAGCAGCAAATTGATTATTCACTTCGGGCAGCAAAACAGAATTACAGATAGTATTGTCTCTTTTATGACTGGCATTCCAATGGCAAAGTGCTTAAGACTGCAACCATATATCCCTAATGAAAAAGATAGGGCAAGGCTGACAGATATCCACCTCTGCTTCTCACTCATATTATGAATTCCTGCAGTAATTACCCTTATGAGAAGCATCAAAAAATAGTCCTTGGTAATCAAAGGAAAGCTACAAAATGTAAAATTGTAGGTGTAAACAAAAGTACTTCACTGCTTCTTCATGAAATGCAATTCCTTTAAGATGTTTGAGGGAATATGACAGTAGTGCTCATAGTCATTCATTAGATTACACCTTATCTATGAGTTACAATCATATCATTGTAAAATATTGTAATGTTAAAACGTGACATTGAGGTTATAGGTAATGATATCTCTTCAACATAAACAATATAACTAGCAAGAAAGTACTAACAGATGTGACATTTTTGTTAACAGTGTGCAGACCTGTCAAAATATTACTAAAGAATTTTCTTTGTACCATAAGGCATTAATACTGTTCATTTTACCATATTCATCCTGCACTGTAGAGCGAGTAAAGTTTCTTAGAATAATTTTGCCACATCAGAAGAGTTGCTCTGTTAGATTCAGTAGCAGAGGATACATTAAGAACATTAACAAATCCAAGTGTATTCACTGTTGTGGAGAAGATTCAAGTCATTAGTTTTGGTTGTTATTTACCCATAAGTTAAACTTCTCTGGTATCTCTTTGTTCCTTCAATTGATAGTTGAAGAAATGGATTCCTTTTGAGGCTGCCTGAAAAAAAGACTATAACTGTTTTCTACAGTGTGCCATCTATGCTCCCCAGTGAATCCACAAGAAGATGATAAATGGCAGAAATTTTTACTCAGCGTGAATTCAGAAAATAACTTTCCCTATGACAGGAACACAGATGGATAGTAGTCTTTCCTTTGATAATCACATCACCACAGTAGTCAGGAAATCCTTCTACATGGCACACCTCATCACAAAAGGGTTCTTCTCCAGAAAAAGAGAGGTCATCGTTCCTCTCTACTCATCCCTTATTACCTTCATCCATCTCTATTTTACTACTACTACTTCTTAAACTCTCATATCTTCACTACCTCACCCAACCCTGTACCTCCTACCATTCACAATTCTATCACACAACTAACCATCTTAGTTCCCCTCTCTCACATTCACACTCATCTATTTCTCCCCATCTATACCCTATAAAACACCTCCTATCCTTCTCATACAAATTGTTCACCTCTCAGAAAAACTCCATCCCCATAGCAACCAGGAACCCCTTCACAATCACAATAGAACCAAATCCTTTTATCAAACTACTAAATTACCTCTCTAACCCAATCTTTCATCTGATTACCAGTCTTTTATCAGGTGATATCCATCCCAACCCAGGCCCCTCCACCTCCACCTCCACACACAAGCCTATATTACTTACTTCTTTAAACTCCCAAAGCATAGTCAACAAAGTTGCAACCCTCCATGCTTGGCTCATGCATAACAAACCTGACATCCTATCTATCTCAGAAACATGGCTAAAACCCTTTATAAAAGACTCAGAAATAATTCCACCTAACTATTCTATCATTAGAAAAGACAGGTCCCACAAAAAAGGTGGTGGAGTAGCTCTCCTATGTTCATCTTCCTTGCTAATTACTCCCTACAACAAACCTATTCCACAATTTAACAATGCTGAATTACTCCTAACTCTCCTACAAGTTAATAAGCACAAACACATATGTCTAGCATCCCTCTACATCCCCCCAGGGGAAAACATTTCCAAACTTGAAGATATCCTCTCCTGGCTGTCCAACAACATCAGCAATGAAACCATAATCTTAGGAGATGTAAATATTAACTGGGCCTCCATTCAGTCACCAACTAACCCCCTTAACATCAACCTTTATAACTTTTCCCAGCTAATCAACACTGTAACACGTCCATCAAAAAATCTCTCTTGTGGCAGTATTCTAGATTGGATTCTATTGTCACATCCCCACTATTTTTCAGACAGTGGTACTCTTCCCGACCCTCTAAGCGACCATTTGCCCATCTTCACTCACCGCCTCCCCTGTATCTCATACCGCACCCACAATTATATTACTACCCGCAACCACAAAAACTTTAACCCAACAACCTTTTTAAATTCCCTAAAAGCAATTAACTGGAACAATCTAAAGACACTATCCTTAGAAGATGCAGTTGCTCACTTCAACTCAACATTCTTAGAAATACTAGACTCCCAAGCCCCTCTGAGGACAAAGAAAATAAAAACTAATTCTGCCCCCTGGCTAACCAAAAACACACTATCAACCATGCGCCTTAGAGATAAAGCCTGGGGACCCTATCAGAAAACAAGACCCTGAACACCACATTGAGTACAAAACCCTTCGAAATAAAGTAAAAAAGCTTATTATCTCTGATAGACAAAAATACTTCTTTACACTCCAAAACACTAATAAAACAAATCCTCAAAAATTCTGGAAAGGAATCTCTACCCTTCTTAACCCCAGCAAACCACACACCCCTACCCCTGACCCAAATGCCCCAGATTTAGACTTAGCTACTCAATTCAACTCCTTTTTCATTGAATCTATTAGCAAACTAACTTCCTCTTTCCCTAGCTTCACCTCACTATCTAATACACCCCCACCCTCTCCTGCTAACATTCCACCCTTCACTACCACTCCTTCCTCACTCCCATCTACTCACTGTCTATCCTCCACCTCTTCTCCTACTCCAACTTCCACATCATCCTTACCATCCTCTAATTCTCTCTCTCCCCACTCAGCTCTATTCTCATTAAAACCTATACCCACTTCTACTATAAAGAAACTCCTTCAGAAATTGAAGCCATGTACTAACGCACCTGATAACATTCCCTCTTACTTCCTAAGTATAGCTGCTGAAGCAATTGCCTATCCTATAAGCATTCTAATCAACTGCTCCATCCATGAATGTACAGTGCCCCAACTCTGGAAACAAGCCTTTATCATTCCTCTACATAAAGGTGTCAATAACTGTAATGTCAACAACTTCCGACCCATCGCTATCCTGTCCCCCATTTCTAAACTTCTTGAAAAGTGTGTCCAACTTCAACTCTTACCACATCTCTTACATAACAACCTTCTAACCCCTACTCAACACGGTTTTAGGCCAAATCATAGCACTATGACAGCCCTCCTCTCCTATCTTGAGACTGTTAATAAAGCACGTGATTCCAGCCAAATTGTCTCTACCCTACTACTTGACCTCTCTAAGGCCTTCGACACTATCTCACACAGCCTGCTCTTAACTAAACTTTCAAAACTTAACCTTTCTCCCTCCTCCGTGAACTGGTTCTCCAGCTATTTATCAAATAGATACCAAGCTGTAAAATGGAAAAAGGCCACTTCCTCTTTTCTTAGTACCCCCACCAGAGTTCCCCAAGGCTCCATTCTTGGTCCCCTTCTTTTCAATATATTTATAAATGATTTCCACAAATCCATTCCATTCTCTAACATCATCCAATATGCAGACGATTCTACCATTATCTGCTCTGTCACATCTTCCTCTATGCTCCAAAAGCTTACACAGGAAGCTTTTTCAATTACTGAACATTGGATGAAAATAAACCACCTAGCACTCAATGCCTCCAAAACTAAACTAATGATATTTACCCCCTCTAAAACTACTCCTTTCGATATAAACACATTCTCGATTACTAGTCAAAATAATTCATCCCTGGAACTGGTGTCTGAAACCAAGTTACTTGGTGTCCAAATTGACAACCAGCTTAATTTCAACTCCCATCTACAACTAAATATTAAAAAAACCCATCAAAAACTAGGCATGCTCTACCGTCAGAATCAGTACCTCACAAGCTCCTCTAAAATCACTCTCTCTTCTTCCTTTCTTATCCCCTCCCTTCTCTACGGAGCAACACTGCTAACTAATCTTCAGTCCTCTCTAAAAAACAACTTTCCTCTTGCTACAACAAAATCGCTAAGTTCGCCAACAGCCACAGGTCCTCCACCCACCACTGTTCCTCTCTCCAAAAACTAAATTGGCTTGAACTACCTAATCATCTCAACTATACTCAGCTAACTTTAGCCCACAAGCTCATTCTCAACCCCTCTCTTTGTCCCTCTCTGTCTTCTGCCTTCAAGATGCACCTACCCGATAGAGTTTTAAGGTCAAACAATCAAAACCTACTAGAAGTACATAAACCAACTCGTCCCCCAGGCAAAAACTTACTATCCTTTAACCTAGCTCGTCTCTGGAACTCACTCCCACCATCCATTCGCTCCTCCTCCAATCATTACATGTTCAAAAAATCTCTTCATATACATCTAAAGTCCCAATGGGAATGCTCTTGCTCCCACCCCTCATAAAAATATGGTATTTACGTCTTCCTTTCACGCTCATGTTACCTGACTGTACCTTACAAAGCTTATGTTCCTTACAAAATAACCACTCTGTATGTGTAAAGTAATATCACTTTTCACACATAAACACTTCACATTATCATTCACTAGATTGTATTGTTTGAATGTTTCCTGAATTTTGAACTCAAAAGTTTGTATCTTTTATATTGTATAATTATTATTAGCAGTCTATTGTATGTACCTAGTTTGTTTGTTTAAAGTATAGTTAAAGTTTGTTTTATATTGTATAATTATTATTAGCAGTCTATTGTATGTACCTAGTTTGTTTGTTTTTGGAGCTTTTCTCCCCAGGACTCCATTGAAAATGGGTTCTTTTTGGTCCAATAGACTATCCTGGTAAACCAACTGCAAATAAAATATAATAATAAAAATTAGACCCATCATAGAGTACAACACCCTGTTTGGTATGTACCTCACAAGACATCTGTAACAGCTGGGAAGGCCACAGAAATACCTCACTAAGAGGATTACCTGCTTCAAACAGATGCCATATGCTGACCGTCTCAAAAAACAACAGCTCTACTCCATCACATATCGCCTACTCCGAGGCAACCTCTGTCTAACGTACAAAGCCATGTCTAACCCAGACCTGATGGACATGCTACACTTAAAGAAATCCCAATTTCTCCGAGCCACACATTCCAGGGACCTAAACCTTGTCACCACAATAAACAGAATGTGCTGGAGGGATAGATTTCTGTCCCAGAGACTTCCCCTGCTCTGGAATAGGCTGTCCATTCATGTCAAACAAAGCTCCTCATTAGCCCTCTTTAAGAGAAATCTTGACAATTGGATGCATAATAGGAAATTCACCCCAGGAATCACTGCTGTGGCTCTGCTCAACAGGGGCACAGGAAAATAATTTTCTTGGGTGGCAAAATCCTGGGAACTCATTTGGCTAGGCTTGTATAAACCTTAGGGCCAATAGCCTAGTACTTATCTATGAACCTATGAATCTATGAACCTATGAGGTTGGAGATATTATGGTGCATTTCAGGAATGTAACAATCAGTTAGAATTAAGTTATTTTTGGAGAAAACTTGCAGACAACTACAACACCTATGAAGGCATCGCATATCCGTGTTTTACTACCAGCATCAATGATTTTGGTGCTCCTGTTATCACGTTTCGAATATAATAAGATATCTTAATCATTATATACTATTTATTTTTAACAGGAATGTGGATTTGATTACTGGTGTTTCTTTTCAGTCACGACCTAAAATAAACAAATAGAAAAGTTTACAGCATACTGAGAATGACATTACTAAGGAAACATGATGCAACTATTAAGACAGTAATATTTGGTGCTGCTTAATACAGTAAAAGCTCCACTGTATGAAAATTCTACTGGATTAAACTAAGCAGCTAAATTTTTTAGATTACTGTGTAACAAACTCAGCATTTAGTTTGCGCTGCAGATGCAATTTCAACTGTTTAGGATCATAGGATCATAGGAGGTTACTAGGTTAATGGCTCTGGGGCTCTTACATGCCTAGCCAAGAGTTTATTCCCAAAAAGAAACTTCAGTCAGCACCTGTCACCCCTGTCAGTGAGAGACACAGGTGGAACCCCTGGAACAAATTTGTGTTTTCCGATCCACTCATCAAGGTTGCGCTTGAAGAGGGTCAGCGAGGCACTCTGTTTGACGTATATGGGAAGTCTATTCCAGAAATGGGGCAGCCTCTACGAGACAAACCTGTCTCTCCAGGTTGTTTTGTTGATGTTACATATTAGATTCAGGCCTTTTGTGTGGGTAATGCGTGAGGAGTTAGACTTATGGGTATGGAGCATCTCTAGTAGGGCAGGGTCCAAGATTGCCATGTAGGCGAGACACAGATCACCTCTGAGCAATCTGTATGATACAGAGTAGAGTGACAATGATTTCAGCCTTTCCACATAGGGCAGGTTTTGGAGGCCATGGATTCTCATTGTGAGGTACTTCTTGGCCTTTCCAGTTGGTGCAGATGTTTGAAGAGGTGCATACCAAACTCAATTATTGGTCTAATGAGGGAGGAGTATAGAGAGGTAATAACCTCCTTTTTTCTGGATGAAATCCCTTTACTTATGAGATGAGCCAAGTAAAAGGCTTTTCTGACCACTCCCTCTATATGATGGTCGAATGTGAAATTGTTATCAAACTGAGTACTCAGGTCTCTCACCACAAGTTGTGTGCTTAGGGAGTTGCCGTTGATGTGGTAATCAGTAGGGGCCATGTTTCTGCTGAATGGTATGATGATGCTACTTTTGCATTTAGCTTGAGGCCATGACTTTGGCACCAGTCATTGTTTGATGTGAGACCCTCTTGCAGTATGTTAACATCATCTGGGGAGTCAATGACATCACCCAACTTACAATCGTCTGTAAACCTGGTCAACCACTGGCCTTTTGTCTTAGCCTGGACCTCTGAGAAGTAGATGCCAAACAGTAGGGGTCCCAGAACAGATCCATGGGGAACTCCAATAGTGACAGGTCTGCTATCAGAAGTGGAGGCATCTATTTTGACTTTGAGGGTCCTGTCAGTGAGATAGTTGGCCACCCACCTGATGAGATAGGGATTTTAGCCAAGTTGTGTTAGCTTTTTGATGATGTGTGAGCGGGGGATTGTGTCAAAAGCCTTGGCCAAGTCAAGGTAAGTTGTATGTACTGACTTTCTCTCATCCAGGTCCTTGGTGACAGTCTCAAAGAAGTCAACCAGGTTCAACAGGCAAGATATGCCCTTGACGAATCTGAACTGAGTGGGGTCAAGTGCTTGGAGATTGCCTATGTCCTTGTTTATGAGATTCATAATAATATACTCCATGGCTTTACATATTAGACTTGTCAAGCTAAGGGGTGATAGTTCCCAGGGTCAGTAGTGGCACTACCTTTGTGTAAGGGGATGACAATGGCAGTTCTCTACTGTACTGGAATGAAGCCTGTACTTAGGCTGTGGTTGAATAGGGTGCTCAATGGCAAAGCCAGTTCTTTCTGGAGATGGTGCAGAATACAGCCTGGGATACTATCAGATCCCATGGAAGCTGTGTTCTTTGTCTTGGATAGGGCCTTTAACACTTGATCTACTGAGATATGAGGTGCAGGAGAAGTATCATGGATGTCAAAGGTGCCTTTATGGAGGATGGGGGTGAAGTTTGCGCTGAACCTATCTGTTACCAGGTTGGCTAAGTCAACAGGATCAGTTTTGTGTAGGGTGTGAGTGCAGGGAGCTGACAGAGGGTGTTAGGAAGACAGTTTTAAATTGAAAGTGAGTAGGTGATAGAAGGCTTTATCAGCATCAGCAAGTGAAAAGACTGGGATGTCAACTGCAAGAGCACTGAAAGATGAAGATCTCAGGGGTCTGGAGAACCATTCAAAATAAATAAGTCAATGCATGGCCTTGCAATGGTCCATATGAAGGAGCTTATGAAACAGTATACCAACCAGAGAATGAACACTTTGACTAACTGGGAGTCAAGCTACTTGTTTAATTGAGAGACAGTGATATAACAAATATATAAAACTGAAAACAACAAAACCACAGCTGCAGAAACACAGGAATAATAGTAAGCGCTTTCATTCTTTTATTCAAAACAGAACTTCTTCAGAGTACATAATGAAGACCGAACCATAAATTTAAATACAAAATCATAATTGATCATGTGACAGTAAAACCAATAAGATCAATGTTAATTAAATAATTGATAGTCAACTAAGTCATAAAGATCAAGAACCAACTAAAACCTTTGCAGTGTTAAAAAACATTTAATTTTAATAAACTCATTGAGCCCTGGAGCCCCATCTGCTCTTAATCTCATTTGCCAAGCTGATTCTTGGCACTCTAAAAGTTTCTTAGTATCACCATTAAAATATCCGTCTTTTACAAAATCAGTAACTGTAAATGAAAGCTTCTTAAACACTGCACAAGCAACTCCATGCTTGGTCAGTGCATTATTTAAATCTTTCTGTTTGATGGCCAATGAGTGCTTGTACACTCTCTTCCTCAAACTTCTGATAATTTTACCATTGTAGAACAAATTACATGAATCACATAAAGCCATGTAAACAACAAACCTCGAATTACACTCAAATCTGGAGCAAGAATTAACTGTGATATTACAATGTGTGAAAATCAATACATATGAATTACTCATAAAACAACATTGTCTTGGGGATCCAAGATGGCTGCCGACTAGACTAGTCCCTATTCTTTGAGCTCCTCACAGATTTGTAACATCTCTATTTTTTTACAACTTTGTAATAATATTTTTTCTCAGTTTTTTTCATAAAAGGATTCTACAAATCTTTTTACATACATCTGGAATATTTTTATCTTCGGAAATTTTATTTTGGGATATATTTTACCTCAGAACAGTTTGTGGTGTTATCTGATTTGGTCACCTGCTGCTTCAGAATATTCCTGGAACTTGTCACTCTGGCATCAGCATCTAATCTCTGGGCATGGCTACTAAATCTGACTCCATGGAGACCCAGTCTACAAAGGCCAAATTTTCTTCAGTGCACTCACCTGAAAAAGATACCACTTCCAAAAGATTGAGAACATCTAAAAATTCTCCTGAATCTTCCAAAGTAAGTAACAAAGACTTGAATGACTCAAACTTTTATTTAGATGAACTAAAGCTAGCATTAAAACCTATACAAAGTGCTATTCAAAACTTCTCAGAACAATTTGCTGACTTTGGTAATACTTTAAAGCAAATAAATGACAGAATGAGTACTATTGAAAACAGTAATTCAGCTTTAGAGATAAAAATTGAGTCATTGGAAAGTGATCTAAAGTCTAAAGATAAAGCTATTTCTGAAATACAAACTAAATTGATAGACTTAGAAGCCAGGAGTCGCAGAAACAACATTATTATTCGTGGCTTGCCAGAATCTTATGATAATAAAAATCTGCTGTCTGTGTCTAAGAGTATCTTTGAGACATTATTAAACTGTGAAGCATCCTCAAAAAATATAACTGTAGAGAGAGCACACAGAGCATTACGTGCAAGCCAAGATGCTTCTTCACCAAGGATTATATATACAAAGTTATTAAACTTCCAAGACGCTTTTCAAATTTTGCAAGCAGCTAAAAGTAAAAAACAGTTTATATGGAAATCTCACAAATTGTCATTCTCACAGGATTTTCCTTCTCAAATAAAACTAAATAGACAAAAACTTTCTCCCTATTGTGCAGACTTGATAAAAAGAGGGATAAGATTTCGTATGTCTTATCCAAATACCTTGTCCTTTACATTTAATGAAAAAAGGTTTATGTGTTCTGATCCTAAGGGAGCAAAAGATGTTTTTTTAAAGCATTTAAAAAGCTTCCGGATTCAGTCTCCTAATATTTCATTTATTTGTAGGGTACAAATGTGATGATTTTTTTTTCTATAAATGATATGTTCCTACAGACAGTATGTGTAATTTACTGTTAAATCTATTCTTACCAAGGGTGTACACAGTGTTTATATATGCACAGTATATTTTTTTCCTTTCTTTTGAAAACAGGAAGAGATACTGTTTTTATTGTGAACAAATATATTCCTTCAGGAATATAGACTCAGTTTCTAGCTTTTAAATAAGCCTTGTGGTTCCTTTATGCTTTGCGATGTAGTATTCATGTTTTTTTTTAGTTTTAACAAATACAATGCTTTATTTCAATTACGAGCGTTTTGGAGGGAGATTTTAGTGACTCTCGAGGCTATACAGAGCGAAAATCTTCTGTTTTCTCCATCAGCTGTTGTTTCACTATGCCACACACCTTCTATGAAGCTACGGAGTTCAGCAGTGACGTCATCACTCGCAGAAGACACTCACTGGTTTCGTTTCAGATCAGGCTGTTGAAGGAAATGCTTGTTTGCTCATATACATTAAAATATGTGTTTTTTTTCTGTTTCTTTTGTTCTATTTGGCATATGGGCTTATGTAATTGATCTATTCTTCAGTCAGAAGGCACGCTTCGCTCTAGTCAACTGCTGTCAGCTGGATACTTTCTCGTTTTAGTGTGGCTTTGCTTTTATGGAAGAAATGATGGAAAGTGTCTTCATAGGTCCAAATATAGCTCTGTTACATCTATTTTCAAGGTACAATTCTTATTTAATATATATAATAGCTTATTTTCAAGTCATTATGTACTGTTTTTCATATCTGGTAAAATATTTTGTTCTTTTAAGCAAAGTGTGCATAGTTTGAAGCAACATAAGGGTATTTTAGATAAATTGATTTTCACATCTGAATACTCAGATAATACGCTTAACAAATATACTCTGGGTTATATGTTGTAATAGAAACATGATATAAATGTATATATTTGTACAGTATAATAATTTTGTTTTCCTATTCAGATCTAAATGTTTTATTTAAATAATTTTTTGTGTCCATACAGGAGAACTGTAGACTACATTTCTTGATAGTTTAAAAATTAATTTGTTATATTTATGTTAGTAAGTAAAGCATATGTATATGGACACATTCCTCCAAATGATTAACTTGTTACATTCCAGCACAAACAACAGACAATGGAAATGTATGCTGAATTTGTTTTGTAGAATGTCTTCAGTGACAAATCCATACATGCTTGATTAAAATCCAGGTAAAATGCAACTGGCTAAATGCATGTAACATGTAACATGATAAATAGAAACTACTGTGTAAGATACCAGTAATTTTTCTTTACATTTTTTTTGGTTTCACCAATAGATGCTTATTAGTAAAGTGTGTTTGCTTATGATGTTAAAATATGGATGCAAACACATTTTTAAGGTGGTTAGTAGCCCAGCAGCTCTAAGCTTTTATTTTGCTGGCTAGGGAGGGAGACTTCTTACTTTTTACCTGTTTTAATTTTTAGTTATTAACCATATTTCATATATTTATGCTGAGAGTTAGATTTTAATGTCATAGTTATTCATAATATCACTATAGTGAAACATGATTTCCTACATAACTAAAACATTAATGTTAAATTTATCTTTCTTATACTTTTTATATACGGTAATTTATATAAATTTGATTCATTTTAATATTTAGAATGTGATGCTGAGGAAATTCTTTAAATTGTTGTATATCTTACTTAAAATTGGAGCTCGTATACTAAATACGTGAGTAGGGATTGAGTATGTTGGACATCTTGTATTTAGTTAGTTATGTAAATATGTTTGATATTATAATAATGTTTTCTTGTTTAGTTAGGTTTTTATATAAAGTTTATTATGCTAATTTGATACAAATGGTTTTGGTAGTGTTAACCAATATCACTTACTTGATTCACTTATATTTTTCTTCTCTCGCAGGGGGTGGGTGGTTAGGCACCGGGGTACTTGGGAAGGAATATTATAGGATCTTTAAAATAATCTTTTTGGGAGACATCAAGTTACATTATAATAAGTATAAGGAACTGAGGTTTATAGTTATCAACACATCTTGTCAAGCTTTAGATATATGTTATATATTTATTTTTATTTAATTATATGACCTTAAATATTGACTCATGGAATGTGAGAGGGCTACAAAATAAAAATAAGAGATCCCTACTATTTCATCTTCTATTTAAATCACAGGCTAATATTTGCTTCCTACAATAGACACACCTAAATAGAGAAGACTTTGATAAAGAAAAAAGCAAGAAATGGATTAAAATGATAGTAGCAGCTGGTAATAGTACAAAATCATGTGGGGTGGCCATTATAGTTAAAAATAATTTTCAGGGAACTATTTCTGATATGAAATGTGATGTGAATGGAAGATGGTGTTACATTATCTCCTGTTTCCATGATATTGATAAACCAATTATATTTTTTAATCTTTATGGCCCTTGTGAACAACAACATATCTTCTTTATACAAATTTATAATATCCTCTCCTCTTTTAAAGATCATTACTTTATTTTAGGGGGGGACTGGAATGCTATCATTAATCCTGACATTGACCGTACTAGTAGATCCTCCTCATATAATTTCCAAGCATCCATTGCTTTGGAAGAAATAATAATGGACCTCAACCTCACAGACCCTATTTCTCTTATAACACAGTATGACAGAAAAGAAAATTTCACATACTATTCAAAATGTTACAAGTCATGGTCAAGATTAGATTTTTTTCTTATCTCCAACTTCCTTACTCATAGGAAAATTAGTTACTCTCTTGAACCCAGATTTTTTTCTGACCACTCTAGAATATCTCTTGGAATTAGTTTGGCTTCAAATACATTAGATACATCTCTATACAATAATTGGACACTGAATAATAATTTACTTTCAAATGAAAATACACATAAATTAATAACTGAAACATTGAAAGAAACATATCTTAATTTAGTCAAATCAGATATTCCCTTAGATATACAATGGACTGCATGTAAGGCAACCCTTAGATGTATATTTATTAACAAAGCATCATATCTTAAAAAAACAATATAGAAATAAAGAATTACAGTTAAAAACAAAAATTCAGAATTTGGAAAATCAATACAGAATATGTCCTAATTCCTCTACATATGATTTATTATTAAGTTCCCAAAAAGAATTACTGCTTTTACACCAACATAATCTTACCATATCAGAGCAAAGGCTCTTAGCTACATACTCTGAATGGGCACAGGTTCCTTCTAAAGTGCTAGCCAGAATAATTAAAGGTAATCAATCTCTTCCTAGAATTTCGTCAATAAAACATAACAAGTTTTATAATACTGATTCAGAAATTATGCAGCTCTTTACATCACTGTTCTCAGAGATATACTCAAAGGAAAACAAATCTAGGAATAAACAACATATTGTGAATTTTGCGTCCTCTATCAAATGTCCTAGGTTAAATGATCAACAAAAGAATACACTTTCTGCCCCGTTGACTATTAAAGAAATATCAGAAGCCATTAGCAGACTTAAGACTAGTAAATCTCCGGGACCTGATGGCTTTACACCCAAATTTTTTAAAACTTACTCATCTGAGCTTTCACCCCTTCTTTTTGAAATTTTTAACTACATAATGATTAATGGTATATCTGACCTGTATTGGAACACCTCAAAAACCATTTTAATTTTGAAAAAGGACAAAGAAAAAACTGATCCTAATAATTATAGACCTAATTCTCTGATTAATATTGATATAAAAATTTTAGCTTCTTTACTTGCTTTTAGACTAAAAAATGTCTTACCATTTTTGATCTCTTCGGAACAGGCGGGTTTTATGTCACATAGACATTCATGGGATAACACCCTAACAATCGATTCTCTTATACACTTTGTTAAAAAAGACTCAAATCCATTGTATGCACTGATCCTTGATGCCGCTAAGGCCTTTGATAGGGTCAACTGGGATTTTCTTTTTCACATTATGTCTTGCTTTAATATACCATCTTCTTATATAGACTTTATTAGAATCTTATATAAAAATTCTTATACCTTTCTTTATATTAATAAGAAAGTATCCAAAAGTATAAAGATCATTAATGGTACAAAGCAAGGATGCCCGCTATCTCCTTTTTTATTCAATTTATATGTAGAGCCTTTATTATTATATATAACACAAAATACCTTCCATAAGATTCCTAGAATTTTAACACTAAAGTTTGTTTGTCGGCTTTTGCAGATGATCTTATAATATATTTTCAAACACATTGCTCAGACTTTTCAAAACTAATTGGTTCTATTGAAGGATTCTCTGAGGTCTCAGGATATCAGATTAATACTCAAAAAACATATATTCTCCCCATAAACCCACTTGCTCACAAATCATATTTGTTTCCTGATTCCACTTTCCAGATAGTTCAGAATTTTAAATATTTGGGGATTTTTATAAATCATAATGGTCTCTCCACATTTCAGAATAATTTAGCTAAATTATGGTCGTCTATTATACTTGATCTAAATAGATGGAAATTGCTTAATTTATCACTTCTATCAAAAGCAGCAATAATAAAAATGGATATTCTCCCCAGACTGCTATTTCAATTTAATGCTGTGGATCAGTTGATTCCAAAATCTTTTTTCTCAAAAATTAATAAAGTTCTGGCTAGTTTTTTATGGTTTCCCAAATCAGTGAGAATTTCTTACATTAAATTAATCTCTCCTAAAAATAAGGGAGGACTTGGTCTTCCGAACTTTCATCTTTATTACTTGATTATCTCGGCCAATAAACTATTATCTATTCTGAATATAAATACTGAGAAATATAATCAATACCCTATCTGGACAAAATTATGGTATCAACACATTTTAACTAAAAATATTAATCCATTAGCTCTTCCTTTTCTTTCTTTAGATGTCATGAAAAAATTAAAAATTCCTAATTCTTTAAAACAAAAAATTTTTGCTTTCCAAGAACTGCTAAAACTTGTCAACTTAGAAAATACATTTCAATTAATGCAACCTCTCCATCTAAATCCTAATATTAATTTAGATAATATTTCTTTTAATCTTTCAAACTTTCCCCTGATCAAAGATCTCACTGTTTGGGATCTGTTACAATACAAAAATGAAACTCTCACTAATATGCGCAAAATTCTTAAGGTTAATGTTAATTATTTAACCACCTTACGTCAAATAAGAGATATTGTCAATGCTAATTTTCTATACACCAAAGTAGATAACATAGATATTACTAATTATAAAGCGGTTATACAGGTACTTACACTCCCAAAGAAAATGTTATCTAAATCCTATAATCTTATAAATCAAATAATTCATAATACAATTTGTCTCTTTTCCAATTATTGGGACAAACATAATTCTCACATATCTATAAATCAGAAACTCTCAGCTATTAAAAATACACTAGAACACTCGCCCTTCAAAAAACTCTTTTACACCCAACTAATGGTTAATAATAATGCATATTTTACTCCTTCTAAACTTAACACATTTGACGCTAATAAATCGGCTTCATGTTCTTGTTGTTCTCACCCTAATGCAGATCTTCTACATATTTTTTGGTCTTGCTATCACTCACATAAACTTTGGACTTCCCTAAAAGTCCGTTTACAGAAAATGGGCTATCATAAATCCACCCTATCCTGGGAGACTGCATTACTACATATACCAAATATTTATCTCTCCAAATTGGATTCACAAGTACTAATATACATATGTTCACTTATAAAACTCTATATCACCCAAAATTGGCTAGATCGTACTAAATTGAATTGGAATAATTTTAAAATTCTAGCCTGTACATATATCAGTGCGCAGAAAATGATAGTGAAAAGTCCCAAGAAGTCGGTACAAATCAACAAAGCTATAGAAAAGGTGCTACACATTATTAATAGTGTATAGTTGGCTACTCTCCTTTTGGGTTTCATAGACCTCAGTCTCCTTTATATCTATATACCTGCTTTATTTTAGATCTATATCTATTTTGATATATTTTTTGGTTAACATTAGTTTATGTTGTAGATAGTTATTGTATGTTCTTAGACTGCATTGAGATATAAACATTTATCATACAAAATTGTGTTATTATAAATATCTCCTAACGTTTCATTTTTTTCCCTCAATATGTATTTTAATTTTGTTGTTGTTGTATTTTTATTTCAATGTCCTAAAATTCAATAAAAAGTTTTTTGAAGAAAAAAAAAAACATTGTCTACATCTTTCACAAGTAAATGTTCTAGCCATAGTGACCTGGCCAGAATCATGCCGAACCGAAACCTGCTGCTCCAAAATTATCTACAGGTTAGCTGACCTTTTAAAAGTGAATAAAGGTCTGTTACCCAAAACAGCAGTCAAATCTGAATTCCCAAGTACAACTTTCCAATTCTCAAAAATAATACTTTTGAGAATCCACATTTCATTAGAAAAGGAAATCGGAAAAGCAAACTTGAAGTCAACTCGATTGGCTAAACCTCGACCAACAACCCCACCAACAACCAATCCACCGCTAACACTCTGCTCGCTGAGAACTGGATGAGCTTTAGTCTCTCTAAGCAATGAACCCTCCTCCCCAATGGTAGGCAGCCAATTGGCTTTGTAACCCCGGTCCATAACGAATTTCTTTAATTTATCAACTTCTTCTAGAAAGATAGAATCAATAGATGATAATCTACTTAATCTAATCAGCTGACCCTTCACAACACCTCTTTTCATGTGTGAAGGGTGCAAGATATCTCTATGTAAATACTGATTGAAGAAAGTTTCATTTCTATAAAGTCTACTTATAAGGACCGGGTTTCATGATCATAAACTAAATTAATATCCAGAAAAGTCAGACCGTTACCTGCACCACTGACAGTGAAATTCAAAAAAATCTGTAGTTCTATTAAGATAGTCTACAGACTGTTCAAATTCATACCAATTACCTGTCCAAAGGAAAAACAAATCATCTATATAACGATAAAATAAAATGTTACTAGGAAATTCATGTACTTTTAAAAACCTGTCTTCCCACATTGCCATAACTAAGTTCACGAATACAGAGGCGACTCTAGCCCTCATGGCAACAGCTAGAAACCTGCTTGCAAGACATGCCCAAAAAGGTGATAAATTATTGCTCAAAACCAATTCCAACAATGAACATACAGTACTGATTTTTACATTATCAAAGTCAGCAAACTTAATCAAGTAGTCTGTAACATATTCAATTCCAAGATCCTGTTGAATGCGTGTGTAAAAAGAGACTACATCTATGGAGGCAAAATAACATTTTCATGGTGCACTGAAGATAGGTTACTAAATAACTCTAAAAGATGGCAAGAATCTCTTAGATAATATGACGAACTTTGTACAACAGAATTAAGTATGTGGTCTAACCAAATGGAAATGTGTTCAGTTTTATAGAAAGCAGCAGATACTATTGGCATAAATGGTAGTTTATATCTGTGCTTGTGAATCTTGGGAATTCCAAATAATCTGGAAACCCTAGGTTGATCAACACACAAAAGGCTATAAGTGCCATGATCCAAACTTCCTTGACAAAACATGTCAAAAAGTACCGTATTTAGTGGGGATTCAAAGATGGCCACCGTTCTTTAAACACTGCAAAACTACAGCTCTCCAGATAGCAGAAACAAAAATCAACCCTGTGGATATATCACAAGATTTAATATGCTAATTGGCAGCAATAACTAAAGTACTAACATCTATCTTCGCTTCTGAGAAGGAAAAATAGAGAAAAAATACTTTGTAACAGCAGGATTGGAATTGATGGTCAGCCTGACTCTGAACAGAGCAACAAACAAAGGAAATACACATCTCTCATCTGAAGCCTTACACCTGGTATAAATACATTTACAGTGTATCAAAATGTCAAAAGAAGACAAAACTATGGAAATCACAACTTCTAAAACTAAACTATCTGCTTTGCAATCTCCGGAAAAAGAAGCTATTTTTAAAAGACAGAAAACAGTTAGACAAAGGGAGTCTGCAAAAACAGGAATACCAAACAAACCAGACCAACCGGTCAGCATGGAGGAAATTAAATCAGCACTGTTACCTATTCAAGAAGCCTTAAAAGATTTATCAACACAAATGCTTACGTTTAGTGCCACATGTAATCATATTTTGGAAAGGATGGACAAATCAGAAACCAGAATAGTTGAAAGTGAGGATAAAATAATAATGCTTACGAAAAAAACAGACTCTCATGATGCAGACATTCAAACCATACAAAATAAAATTTTAGACCTGGAGGCAAGATCCAGATGGAATAATATAATAATTAGAGGAATTCCAGAAACAATTCAGTACAATGATCTGAATGCTACCATAATGCAAATACTTGAAACACTGTTCAAGGACTCTGATAGTGTTAAACAGACTGTTATAGAAAGAGCACATAGAGCTATCAGAGAATCATTTGCTTCAAATGCACCTAGACCAGTCTATACTAAAATACTGAATTACCAAGATGCAAGCAAAATACTGCTAACTATTAAAAAGAATGGTGGATTTATCATGTGGAAAAATAACAAAATTTCCATGACACAGGACTTACCAATACAAATAAGGCAATCCAGACAAATGCTAGCTCCATACTGCAAGATTTTGATTGAAAAAAACACCAGATTTCAAATGAAGTATCCAAATACTTTAATTTTCACAGTGGATGGTATTAAATATTCAATAAACACTAAAAAAAGAAGCAAAACCTACCTTTTTGAAGCTTTTCAAAGCATTGCCACCTTCAGAAGTTTGATTAAAGTATCCAGGTCTTCTTTCAGCATCAGACAGACTGGGACTCCATAATTACGAAGATCCGAGGCTTTATAACTCTTTGTTTGTTCTTTTTTTTTTTTTTTTTTTACCAGGCCCTGAGAAACTCTTGATTACATCCTTATCTCGAAATTCCAGCGTGTCCCCGATGTTTTTCCGAAGATTTATGGCTTCTACGAGTGTAAACAAGCCACGAGGTAACAGGAAGTCCTTTGGAGGATGCAGGGGGACTGATTTCAATGTAGCGCATCCAGGAGGTCCGTCCGCGAACTGGTTCCCCCATCGTGAATTCGAAATGAAGAAAACAAGCTCATCAAGCAGGAAGGACTATAGAGAAGCTGTAGAAACTGTTTGGAACTAAAAACTAAGCTTCCTGGACTTATTTGGAGGGTAAATGGCTTCTGTATGGTATAAGGAAATATACAGCTGTACAGGTAGGAAATACTATTGTAATGGGTTGGTTAAAATAGAAGGGTATTGCATTGTATAGTGATAGAATCTGGTAATTATGTCTCTATTTCTTTTTTCTTAGATGGGCTTTTTTCTTTTTTTTTTTCTTTTCTTTTACTGTTAATTAGGAAAATGTATGTGTATGCTCTGTTCAATAAAATAACAGGATGATATTAGTATAATAAATGTTATGAAAGACTGTGAACTTGAAATGTTTAAAATGTTACATTTAGGTTGTCCTTCTCTTCGGTATTTTTAAATATATTTTATAGGGATACAGTTATTTAGTCAAATGCTTGTGTAGTACAGCTGTTATTGTTACTTAGAGTATGTTCCAAGTTTTAGCAGACTGTTACCTTTGGAGAAGGACAACTATCTAAAACAGTTAGAACATTTAAACAAAAATAACCTTAGGACTGTATTGTTATGTTTAACAACTGTTTCCTTTCTCTGGGAATTAATAATTAATAGTGTATATGACAAGAAGTTAAAATGTATTATTGTCATTGCTGATTATTAATATTATGAGCTATTAGTTAAACTGGATTTTCACACAACAATTAGTAAATGTGTTTGACTATATTAAGTATGTCCAGAACTGTAGTTAGGTAATTAGTAGTGTTTATTAGGGAATGTTTGGATTAAGCTTTGTAGATTTAGAGATAGTGGTTGTAGGTTTTTTGCATAAGGTTTTTGGGTTAATTTGTAGAGTTAGAAATTTAGATAAACAGAGATATTCAATGGATGTGAAAAACCTATGTACATCCTGGTCCAGAGGAATAGTGAATAAGCACTGGGTAGGGATGGGATGTCAGATTTGCTTCCAAATAATCTATGGTATGTTAATACACTGTAATCTAAGGTTGTCTCTCAATAGTAGGAATAGGAATACATTTTTGAAAAGCTACAGATGTGGATAATAGAATCTTGGAATGTTAAAGGACTCCAGAACATGAAAAAAAGGAAGCTATTTTTACACTTGTTTTTCCAATCAAAAGCAGACTTTATTTCATTGCAGGAAACTCATTTGACTAATGATCAGTGGGATATACTGAAGAATAAGAAATGGATTAGGGAGATAGTGGCGGCGGAAGGGACAACGAACAGTGCAGGGGTGGCAATTATAATTAAAAAACGATACCAAGAAAAAAACTTAGATGTCAAAATAGATAAAGAGGGAAGGTGGTGTTTAGTGGTTTTGATATCTAAGTTCTATGATAAACCTATATTACTCATGAATATATATGCCCCCTCCACTAATCAGCACCATTTTATAACTTCACTTTACTCTATTTTACAACAATATAATAACTGTTATATATTAATGGGAGGTGACTGGAATTCGTATCAAGATCCCAAGTTGGACAAATTTGGTTCATCCAAAGCTTTTAATAAACAGGCAATGATAGCATTGAAGGAATTTAAAAGTGATTTTAAACTATATGACCCATTTATACATACACACACACAAATGAAAGCAGAGAATTTTACTTTTTACTCAAGTTGCCATAAAATGTGGTCGAGAATTGATTTTTTTTTGATTTCGGAAGTATTGATATCTGCTGACCCATGTGTTTCCACTCAAGCCAGACAATTATCGGACCATTCAAAGATCACACTAACAATAAACAATAATAATATGAGTAATAGGAGACTTTGAGGATACAATTGGTCTTTAAATCCATATTTACTGAGGAAAGAGGACATATTGAAAGAAGTTAAAGAGACACTTGAACAGTTATTTCATAACTTTCTTAAAAACAGACATCCTGTTGATATAGAATGGGCTACAACCAAAGCCCAAATAAGAGGGATTTTTCTTCAGAAAGCTACTTACTATAAAAAAATGCAAAATAAGGAACTACTAGACTTGGAAACCAAAATTAAGTTACTAGACCAGGAGCTAATGAGGAACTATAATAAACAAACAGAAATAGACTTATTGAAGTGTCAAAAAGAACTGTTTTTACTACATAATAGTAAATTGTCATTTTATGAACAGAGAAATTTAGTGAAATATGCGAATCATATTCAGACTCCCTCAAAAGCATTAGCACGCATTATTAACCAAGCAAAATCAACATTATTAATATCAGAAATAAACTATAATAATAGAACATATACTAATAAGGAAGATATTATGAATACTTTTGAAACAATATTTAATCAGGTATATGGCGATCAGCAGACAATTTTAACAGAGAAAATTAGGAAAGATTTCTTGCAGAAGATCATATTCCCGAATATTGATAATGAGTCCCACAGGGATTTAATTAAACCAATTTCAGCAGAGGAGGTAACAGAGATAATTAAAAAGCTGAGACCACATAAAGCCCCAGGCCCGGATGGATTGACCTCTGAATTTTACAAAACTTTTAATGAGATTCTGAGTAAAATACTCTCACAGACATTTAATTATATAATTCAAAATAAAATCAATGATCCTCACTTTAATGCTTCTAAGACTATTTTGATACCGAAAGAAAAAAGTGACTCTAAAAACCCAGATAATTACAGACCCATTTCACTCTTGAACATAGACATGAAAATTATGACATCCATCCTGGCAAATAGACTGAAAAAGGTCACAAATTTATTAATATCAGAGGAACAGGCGGGATTTATGGATGGGAGACAGACCACTGATAATACATTAACGCTTCACACATTAATCTCATACGCCAAGTACAAAAATCTCAATATTTATGCACTCATAATTGATGCACAGAAAGCATTTGACAGAGTTAACTTGGTATACCTATTTGATATGTTATCATACTTTAATATACCTTCGGATTTCATTCTAACATTAAGGAAAATATATAATAACGCATATACAAATCTATTTATCAATCAAGAATGCTCTAAAAGAATACAAATTAAAAATGGTACCCGACAAGGGTGCCCATTATCTCCTATTTTGTTTAATCTTTATTTGGAACCATTATTTTTACACATTAAACAAAATGTTTTTACAATCCTCCAACACTATATGGTATGAAAATAAATATGGCTGCTTTTGCAGATGATTTAAATATATATTGTACCACACTAGTGTCAGACACTGAGAAAATAATAAAAGCAATAGAAGACTTTGAGAAAATTTCTAATTATAAACTGAATTTTAAGAAATCCAAAATATTCCCATTAAAGACTCCTACACCTTTTTCATTGCTACCATTGATAGGACAAGTATTGACGGAGCAAAAAAACAAAATATCTGGGTATTGAATTTTCAACTGATAATAGAGATTTTTTTTATAAACAATGTTAAGTCAACTTGGGATGAGATAACATTGGACTTGAAAAGATGGAGTAAACTGAAACTACCAATGATGGCAAGAACTGCAATTATCAAAATGAATGTTCTTCCCAGAATATTATATATACTTAGAGCTACACAACTTAGAATCACGAGGAAATTTTTTAAACAGCTTCATATAGGACTAGGGAGATTTCTTTGGGAACCTAGGAAAATGAGGATAACATATGAGAAACTGATGGCTCCAAAGAATAGGGGAGGTTTAGACTTACCAGATTTTGAAACTTATTACTTGATAATTAATGCCAACAGAATTTTAAGGGCGATTCACTTTGATAGAGGCAGTCTGAAATGGGCGCCAAAATGGCTGGTCTTAACCTACAGACATGTAACTAAAGTGGGAATTAACTGTAAAGCTCTACCCTTTCTGAATAGAGGAACACTCAGTAAATATGACTTAATAGAACATATTAAAAGTTATGTAACTTCTATTCAAAATCTTTTTACCTCATTAAACCTACTAAATTATATGATGGTGTTTCAACCATTCCACAAGAACCCAAATTTAGTAATTGGGAATAAGTTGATAGACTTACAAAAATTCCCCCTAATAAATGATTTAATTGTATTGGATCTTTACCCCTTTCTTGGGATATCAGTTCACGATATTTTAAAAGAGAAAAGTCTTCCTATTTCCTATCTAATTATCATGAGACAACTAAAAGTTCTGGCTATAAATTATTTTAATAACTTTGATTTTAATGAAGAGGAATTAAATATATGTCGTAATCTGTGGGAAGCTCTGATACAAGATAAAAAATATATAACTATTTCATATAAACTGATAAAAGAGATGAAATATAACAAACATATTCTCTTATCGAATTATTGGAGGGAAAAATTAATATTAGTTGACGACAGCAAGATCTTGGAAGCATTTAAGCTAACATTAAAGTCTGTGTCCCTTCAGAAATTACTATTCACACAATTGATGATATTTAACAATGCATACTATACCCGTCTTATTCTTCATAAATTTGACTCAAAGAATTTGCCTAAATGTCCATATTGTACAGACCAGACAGCTGACTTGTTTCACATGTTTTGGAGTTGCAAATGCATTTTTAAACTTTGGAATTCATTAAAACTTCAATTACAGAAAATGGGATACCAGCATTCAACACTCTCTTGGGAATTTATGATCTTACATATTCCTCCAGATAACTTAGATAAATCGAAAAAGATCATAATCATGAATACATGAATATCTGTTTATTAATGAAACTATACATAGCTTCAAACTGGTTGAACCCGACTCAGACATCTTGGGAAAATTTTAGAACATTAGCAGTCAGACACATATTAGCGCATAAATTGTTAATCAATGACCATAAGAAAAGCATAAATAATATAAAAATATGGGAGCAAATCCTCAATATTGTGTTGGCCTAGAGGTTCTTATCCACTATTACTCAGGACACATATTTATAAGAATGATTCAATCTTAGATTTGACATAGATCGTAACAATAATACAGATTGTGGACTTTTTCATGTTGTATTTCTTTTTTAATAATTTGCATTAATATATAATGTTTATGTAACTTTTGGAAGCAATCATGTATATATTGTATATATTTATAGTGTGTAGTTATGTTATTGAAAAACAATAAAAGACGGATTATTGAAAAAAAAAAAAAAGTACCGTATTTAGTGATGAAAATCTCCGTTGGATACAATCCAAGATAACTTCAATATAACTGGAATCGTCGGCTAAAAGCTCCAAAAGGGCTTGATTATGCTGGGCTGTGCTCATAACTACAATCATACCCCTTTTGTCAGCACACATGACCCTTACTTCATGGTTAGTGGAAAGATCCCTTAAAGGAGACCACTCAAGCTTGGTCAAATTAAACTGAACATTTTTCATAAGCAGTCTACTTCTGAAATCATCTTCTCACAAATCATTGAACATTTGCAGGTTTCCATTTAATGCAGGATTAAAAGTACTTTTCTTACATAATGCGCCGCTTGGCTTGAATGAATCAGGTACATTGTGTATAATAAAATGTAAATTCAGCTTTCTGACATATAACTTGAAGTCAATAATCAGCTTGGTCAAATTAACTGAACAAGGGGGCATGAATGAAAAACCTTTCAAGAGCACAGCTAAATGATCAACTGACAGGGGTAATTCACTCAAATTGCATACTTCTATATTATATTTTAGTGCTTCTTTTGGTTCTTTCCCCTGCTTTTCCCCTTGGATGATGTGTTGCCCAACCATTTCAGTGTTCGTACAGTGCCCACAGGATGTCCTAAAAAAGGCCTTGGTTAAGCAACTGAAGGCACCGAGGAATTAGTTTCGGCTTGTGCATTGGGTGTGGATAAACTATCAACTGACTGATTGGTTAAGCTGATCACTTGTGAAACGTCAGGTTGCAAAGAAGTGGCAGTGGCTTCAACTGGACTGGTTCTTACCAACCCCCCTTTTATACAGGATAGGTAATACCTCTGAGTATGCGTCAATGTCTCATCTCAACTTTTCTTTTTTGTGTTAGCCACAATGGATGACCTACCTCAACCTTTCTGTTTTGGCTGTAATACCTAGATATAACATGGAAAGGGACTGGAAACAACTGTAGCCCCTGATCCGTTTGTCCAAAGCCAAAATGTAATTTTTAATAGTCTCAGAGTTTCTCCTGTAACTGATGACAAGGGTTTTCATCAATGAAATGCCTGTGTTGTTAAACAATTCCACCAGTTCTTTGTAGAGCATATCCCCTGCTTTCACTCTGTTTGGAAACTTAAATACTCTTAGACCATTAGGAACACACCCAATCCTAATATTCTCTTCTAAAAATGCAAAATTTCATATTGTAATGAAATATATTTAGTAATCATCTGTTCCAACTTAATAATGTCATTTTTAAATGTGTCTTCAAAATTTCCCTCACTACCATTACAAGCCATTCCTGTGTTGTCATTTAATCTTCCTATGCCAAAGGGGTTGGTTACGTCTTTGAGTACACTCTGTACAACACTGTCACACCCAGACAATTCTTTGGTTGTGTTGATTGGAGCTGGCCCCTTCTTTCATTTCCATGAATCTCATAACCAACCCCTTTGGGGTAGGAAGATTAAACGACAACACAGGAATGGCTGTAATGGTGGTGAGGCAAATTTTGAAGACATATTTAACACTTGTAAAAATGACATTATTAAGTTCGAATGGATGATTACTAAATTTATTTCATATAACATTTTGTATTTAGAGGAGACTATTAGGATTGGGTGTGTCCCTAAAGGTCTAAGAGTATTTAAGTTTCCAAATGGAGTGAAAGCAGGGGATATGCTCTATAAAGAACTGGTGGAATTGTTTAACAACACAGAGATTTCATTGATAAAAGCCCTTGTCATCAGTTACAGGACAGACATTGAAACTATTAAAAAAGACAGTTTGGTTTTGAATAAACAGATCAGGGGCTACAGTGGTTTCCCGTCCCTTTCCATGTTATATTTAGGTATTACAGCCAAAACATAAAGGTTGAGGTCATCTATTATGGCTAAAAAGGACAGAAGGTTGAGATGAGACACTGAAGCGTGCTCCAAAGTTATTGCTTATCCTGTATAAAAGGGGGTTGGTAAGAACCAATCCAGTTGAAGCTACTGCCACTTCTTTACAATCTGATGTTTCACTAGTGATTAACTTAACTAATCAGACAGTTGGTAGTTTATACACTCCCAATGCACAAGCTGAAATTAATTCCTTGGTGCCTTCGGTTGCTTCAACAAGGCATTTTCAGTACATCCTACAGGTACTGTACGAACAACAAAATGTTGAGGCAACAAGTCATCCAAGGGGAAAGCAGGGTAAAGAATCAAAAGAAGCATGGAACTATAATATAGAAGTACTCAGTTTGAGTGAATTACCCCTGTCAGTTGATCATTTAGCTGTGCTCTTGAACGGTTTTTCTTTCATACCCTTTTGTCCAGTTAATTTGACCAAGCTGATTATTGACTTCAAGATATATGTCAGAAAGCTGAATTTACATTTTTTATGAGCAATGTACCAGATTCATTTAAGCCAAGGGACACATTATGTAAGACAAGTACTTTTAATCCTGCATTAAATGGAACCCTGCAAGTGTTCAATGATTTGTGTGACGATGATTTCAGAAGTAGAAAAATGCTCAGTTTAATTTGACCAAGCTTGAGTGGTCTGCTTTAAGGGATCTTGCCACTAACCCTGAAGTAAGGGTCATGTGTGCTGACAAGGGGGGGGTTATGATTGTAGTTATGAGCACAGCCCAGTATAATCAAGCCCTTTTGGAGGTTTTAGCTGACGATTCCAATTACATGGAAGTTACCTTTGATTGTATCCAACTAAATACGATACTTTTTGACCTGTTTTGTCAAGAAATTTTGGATCAGGGCACTTATAGCCTTCTGTGTGTTGATCATCCTAGGATGTCCAGATTCTTTGGATTCCCCAAGGTTCACAAGCACAGATATAAACTGCCATTTAGGCCAATAGTATCTGCTGCTTTCCATAAAACTGAACACATTTCTATTTGGTTAGACCACATACTTAATCCTGTCGCACAAAGTTTGCCATATTATCTAAGAGATTATTGGCATCTTTTAGAGTTATTGAGTAACCTATCTTCAGTACACCACACAAATTTTATTTTTGCCTCCATAGATGTAGTCTCTTTATACACATGCATCCAACAGGATCTTGAAATTGAATATGTTACAGACTACTTGACTATGTTTATGCACTTTACTAATGTAAAAATCAATACTGTTTGTTTATTGTTGGAATTGATTTTGATCAATAATTGTTTCACCTTTTTGGGCAATTTTTCAAGCAGGTTTCAGGTGTTGCCATGGAGGCTAGAATCGCCCCTGTATTTGTGAACTTAGTGATAGCAATGTGGGAAGATAGGTTTTTAAAAGTATATGGATTGTCTGGTAACATTTTATTTTATTGTCATTATATAGACAATTTGTATTTCCTTTTAAAATGTAATTGTGACAAATTTAGACAGTTTGTAGATTATCTTAATAGAACTAAAGATTTTTTGAATTTCACTGTCTGTGGTGTAGGTAACTGTCTGAAGTTTCTGGATACTAATTTAGTTTATGATAGTGACACCCAGTCCTTTATAAGTAGAATTTATAGAAAATAAACTTTCATCAATCAATATTTACATAGAGATATCTTGCACCCTTCACACATGAAAAGAAGTGTTGTGAAAGATCAACTGAATAGATTAAGTAGATTAACATCTACTGATTCTATCTTTCTAGAAGAAGTTAATGAATTAAAGAAATTCTTTATGGACTGGGATTACAAAGCTGATTGGCTGTATACCATTGTGGAAGAGGTTTCATTGCTTAGAGAGACTAAAGCTCGTCCAGTTTTCAGCAAGTAGAGTGTTAGCACTGGCTTGGTCAATGGTGGGGGTGCTGGTCGAGGTTTAGCCAATCATGCTGACTTTAAGTTTGATTTTTCCGATTCCCATTTCTAATGAAATGCAGGTGATCAAAATTATTATTTTTGAGAATTGTAAAGTTATACTTGGGAATTCAGATTTGACAGCTGTTTTGGGTATCAGACCTTTATTCACTTTTAAAAGGTCTGCTAACTTGAAGACGATTTTGGAGCAGTAAGTTTCTGTTCAGAATGATTCTGGTAAGGTCACTATTGGCAGGACACTTAGTTGTAGCAGATGTAGACAATGTCGTTTTATGAGTAATTAATCTGTACTGATTTTTACACACTGTAATATCACAGATAATTCTTGTTCCAGATTTTATTGTAATTCGAGGTTTGTTGTTTATGTGGCTTTATGTGATTCATATAATTCGTTCTACATTGGTAAAGTTTGAGGAAGAGAGTGTACGATCACTCATTGGTCTTGAAAAAGAAAGATTTAAATAATGCATAGCCCAAGCATGCAGTTGCTTGAGCAGTGTTTAAGACGTTTTCATTTACAGTTAATGCTTTTGTTATGGTGATACTAAGACACTTTTAGAGTGTCGAGAATCAGCTTGGCAAATTAGACTAAATGCGGATAGGGCTCCAGGGCTCAATAAGTCTATTAAAATTAAGTGTTCTTAATACTGCAAAGGTTTTAGTTGGTTCTTGATCTTTATGACTTAGTTCACTATCAATTAGTTAATTAAGTAACATTGATCCTATTGGTTGCACTGTCACATGATCAGTTATTATTTTGTATTTAAATTTATGGTTCGGTCTTCATTATGTAGTCTGAAGAAGTTCTGTTTTTAATAAAATAACACACACACACATATATATATATATATATATGTATATATATATATATATATATATATATATATATATATATATATATACTTCATGTGACCTAAATTTCATTTGACCTAAAGCTTATTTCACTGATATTGAGCACTGGCAGTCTGTAGAGCACTGTAAGGCAGGTAAAATGTATATACTCTGTTCCCCAATGTAGTGCAATCCCAGAGTTAAAATATATAGTTAGGGGAGTATGGGGGGGCATAGCCCCCCACCTAGTTTGATTATATATTCTGTGGTTTGATTTCATATTGTTCAGTAAAACTGAACTTTGTGTGGGGCTACACCACCCACACACCCCCAACACTATAGTGGGGAACAGGGCATATACCTTTTACTTGCCTTACAGTGTTATACAGACTGCCAGTGCTCCTTGTCAGTGAAATGAGTTTTAGGTCAAATGAAGTTTAGATCATTTGGTCTCAGTCAAATGAATTTCGGTCATATGAAATTTAGGTCATATGAAGTAGACCCATATATATATAAATATATATATATATATATATATATATATATATATATATATATATATATATATATATATATTAATGAATTAAATAAACAAATGAATGCCAAAGGCAGGTGGATTCCAATCTTCTGTGGAGTAACTTCTGCTTGTTTTTGGCAATACAGAGTGCAATGAGAACAGAAAGTATGAATTTCCAAATGCAAATAGAATTATGCTGGTACCTAACATGTACTAAATGATCTGAACTTTTGCTACAACTCTGAAATACTGGACATATAATAATTAATAACTGATCTCTAAATTTTTTGTATTCCTGTCTAACGATGTTCTTTCTCAGTTCAGAAATGAAGAGGTTGCATTGCTTATACTGACAAAAGTCACAGCTCTCCATTAACTCTTAATAAATGAACAAAGTAACTTTAGATAAGGAGAGCTTCCACTGTCAGGGCAATAACCTATGCAGAATGTAGGAGTTTAAAAAATAACAAAGACGCCTCATAAGGAAGTTACTGTAACAGCAGAATTTTATCAATAAAATTCCCAGCAAAACTGTCTTAGCTTGCAATTCACCAATGAGCTACTCATGAGCTATACAATTAATATGTACTATGGACCTTACTGCATTGTGTTGGTAGCCTGTGCCATGAATATATTACACCCAGGTGGCATAGTTGTAGCCTCTGCCCTGAGTGTTACCCACTACTGCCAACGAGAAGGTGTAGGACAGCTGCAGAGTAGTGTTGTAGTCATCTCAGTACAACTGACAATAATGCTTGTTTTGAGACATCTTTCACCCTCAGCATAAAATACTACAGTGCTAAATATCTAGGACTTCCTCATCTCACTTACAATAAAAACATTGTCAAGTGTCCCTCCTTTCGACAATGATATGCAATAATGTTCATTGTTTAGAGTCCCTTCCCTTGTAAGAATAATTGTAGAGCTCTCTGTCAGGATTCAGCCACAGCTGCCCCCTCAGAATATATAAATATCCATGTTTTCCGTATCCATGAGGACCCGTCCTTCTGCTCTGTAATGTACATGACTATATATCACAGAGGTGCTGTACATCACACCTAAACATGGAATGCCAGCGTGATCTATAAAAATAAGTAAAGCATATCAGACTGAAATAATCTTGAGCCAACATAGGATATTTATGTGAAATTTATACAGACCTGGAGGAGACAGGACAACCACATACAGTTATGCTGCTGTGGAGTAAGACAAAAGTAGCACTAAATGACTCAAGAATGACCCTTACCTTTGCAATACCATCATGCCATGATGCACTAAAATATGTCCTCATGGCCAGCTGAGGAAAGAGGCCAGGAAGTATCCGGGTCCACAGCTTAGAGATGTATGTCATATTCAGTTTTGCCATAATAAGTCTACAATGTCGCAGTGTCCGTGTGGAAAATAAATGAAGAATAATATTCATAACAGCAAAAATTATATAATGTGCATAGAGAGCTCCAAAACATGATTGACACTACCACTCCTACAATTGAGAGCCAAGTTTCAAATTCTGGAACATTCATAAACAGAGTGCACTGACAAACTCACTCACAGAGATACTTAGCACATAGATAAATAAGAGTACAGCAGCCACGCCCATTACTTAGATGGTCTGCTACTCTTCTAACGATGTACTACTCATGGTATTCATACTTCTGAGAGTGGCCAGGTAAACTGCCCTCTGTCAATGACAATGACTATAGTATGTTTGTTGCTAACATTTGAATATTGGTTTACCAAAATGAATTCTATAGCCAGCATTACCCCATTAAGCTGTCCATAGAAAAACAACTCTCATAATGGCAAATAATAGAGATACAAGGAAATATTTGTTTGGGAAGAAGGGTTTTCCAGATCTGAACCTGATTGTTAAGTAGTTACTGTCCATCTGTACAAATTACAGATTGTCCATAAGAAACATAATGCTCAAAGACAAGCAGACTCACAAATCTACATGGTACCAAAATGCTTTGGACCAAAAGGTGATGATGACCTTCTTGGTACTGACAAAAGACCTGGGGCAGTGCATCACAGATACCTTGGCAATTAAGGAAGCAGAGCTACGAAATACCTACTATTTGGCTGTGAACTGGATTCACTGGACACAACAACATATGGACAAATCTAGGAGGCCAAACAACTGAAGATGGTCTCTTGGGGGTGTCTATTAGAAGCTTCTTTATGAAACACGTTTAGCTTCTACTTTCAAGAAGAATTCAGCAATGTACCAAGTGAGACCATAGACAGTCAAAATGAATTATATTGAGGTGGCATCAAGGAGATGAGGCCAAAGGGTGGTTAGTGCCTCACAGGGGTAGTAACCTTATGAAAACCAGAGATAAGGGAAGTTATCAATATCAGAAGCTATTCATTTGTCAGGTCAACTCCCTATATTCAAGTAAATCTATCCGGGGACCTCCCCTTGGATTTTTTTCAGTTTTTTCTAATATCATAAAAAGAAAAAAATGTGTAGGGTAATTCTAAATGTATTTGTATAAAGCATTTTTTACAGTTCTTATGCTTAATATCATACATATATACATTTTCAAAAACATACCCCATTATACTGACAAGCATATTTTGAAACCTTTTACCCAACTGTGTAAAGAATCATGGGACATTTTAAGTAAACTGAATGTATATTACCAGCCAGGACTTAATGAATCCATATCTATACCTAGTATTTTCAAACATAAATCATATGCTACTTGATGGCTGTGATGTTGTTTTTCATGTATTAACATGATGAGTGGATGATGACAGAAATTCATTTTCCTTCACTCTGATGTGATTTACTAGTTGGTAGTACTGTTCATTAGTGACAATGTTTTTTTAAGAGAGCATAGCTTATTTACCTTTTTAACAAAAGTACAGTTCTTATTGGATTAATTAAATGTATCTGATGAAGTTCGTTTTTAAAGGCTTGTTTCAGTGTGCTGTTTTTGTTCTGATGAAGAACTGTGATTAGAGGGATGAAAGTGTTTAACATTGGATAGTAACAAGTTTTTTTACTTGTTTGTGCCGCTTGTTGTTTTGGTGATAGCTTCTGTATGGTATTACTAATGGAAAAGGAAAAATGGCAAGATTGTGTGGCTTTTGATCAGGACAAATTGGAGAGATGGATTATTTTGTATTTGGAAGCGATTAAAACTGGAAATATTCAGATATTTTGTTAGTGGTACAGCAGGAATGATGAGGCAACTGAGATATATATTGGTGAGAATTGAGACTTACAGAGTAAAAACAGTGGATTTCATTCTTGGTCTGGAGTCCAGAAGCATTTGTAAGATTTAAGATAAGTGAATCTGTTCAATAATCATTATAGTTCACATACTCAGTAATAAAGCCTACAATTTTTAGAACTGATGATGTTGAATAAGAGCACTATAGCTACAAATATTTTATCTGTGACAATCAGCATCAAATTACCTAGTGTATGTATGATATGAGGCTTTTGCTGATTTGACAGAAATACTGGGAGCTATTCGTAAGTACGATTTTAAAGGATTCGGTGGGAAAGGGGGCAACGTTAGAGAATAATGAAAAGTCAAAGCTTTCTACTTTAAATATGTTGATTATGTTTAGGTGATCAGTTTGGCATTACAATTTAGTGACTTTTGTAGGTCATAAGATGCGGGAAGATAATGTTGCACACAGTATGGCCAAACAAGCTACATGAAGTAATGACAGAGTGCCTATATACTGATTATCAGTAGTTTGCAAATTTGTTGGGCTAAAGGTTTAAAAATATTTTCACTAAAGTACTGCTATTATATAAAGAATATTTTATTAAACGGACAATGGTTATTAACTTGCAGGAAGTTGGATGAAAAGAGGCAGTAGGAGGCACCCATACTTTTTTCTAAGAGAACAGCTTGAATAGGAGTAACTACAAGTTAATGCAACTTCATTCTGAGGGATTTTTACAGGCAAAATAATTGATTTACTGTGTACATTAGTTGATGATTAAAGTTTAAATGGAAATTATGGTGAGAAGAGAAATGGATTATGGAGACTGGGATAAGTTCTCACTTCCTTCTGATCCTGATAGAAGTGAATAATATGCATATCTTCAGTGTTTTATAATAATGAAATGATTCCATGATAACTACATTGGCAATAACATGAAGTACTTTTGAAGGCCTTACTGAGGAAAAAAATATTATGACTTCCTCTGGGTAGTTTAAGAGCCAATTGCTAAATTAAGCCAGGTCATGCCATGTTTTAGTTAAACTAGTATAATGTAAATATTATTACGCTTTATGCTTTCACTATATGTGGTGGAGTAAACAGAAAAAATAACTTGTGGTACCCAGATGATTTGTTTTGAGTTATTAATGAATAACTGTTCAGGCAAGATTTTGTCTATTTAGATGGGTGAATTAACTGTTGCTCTCTTCATGAATAATGTTTCTTCGGTTTATATTTCAAACTATTTAACTGAATTTGCCGGATATTGATGGATCACTGAATTCAATGCTACAAGACCTCCAGTTTTGAATAAGAGATATTCTATCAAACCTGTGTTAAATGCACATTTTAAATCATTAAATTGCATGCTGTGTTTTGGATATGTTCAGAATATGTTTTAAGATAATGTATTTCTTATTATACAGTTTGAATTTTGAGATATTCTCTTTATTGATATGAGCAGTATATATCATGACTCTGATCTGTGTTTTTATTGTCACATAATATGGGTTTTAAAAAGTTGTGTGTTATGCAATTTTTTAGAAAACCTGAAGAAATGCATCAAGCCTTTGTTTTTAAACATATTGTGAATGAAATGTCATTTCTATGTGATTCCCAGTTTTTCTTTTTATATAGTTTCATATTCAAACTGTGATTTATCCAGAAACCTGTGGGGATTGTTTGTGTAATAAGATGGATATCCTTCAATACAGATTCCCTTTGTGGTATGAAGAAGGGATATTAAGCACATAGGAACATATATAGTAGTCATGCTCAAGTTTAAAAAGTTTTAATAAGGATTTAAAAAATCTATGTCTGCCACATTCCAAGAAGAAATAAAACTGACTAAAATGTTGTTATTAGGGTATGAAAATGATTCTGCACTAAGAATTAATACACAGGAAAGTTTACTGACATGGTATGTTTTCATAATTAGATACAACCGGTTACTGATAAAACTAGGAATAATAATGTATTGGATTTAATGCTGTTTAATTATACAAATTTGATATGAAATATAAATATAGGTATGCTTTTAGGTTTGTTAGACCATATTTCTAAGTTTTGACATCGGGTTTATAAAGCATTTTGCTGTAAGGAAAACAATATATAATAACAGCAATGTTAATTACAGTCTTATCAGAAATTACAATAAAGTAAGAGACTGGACTGTAGTCATCACATGAAAAAATATTAATATAATGCCTTAGAGAAAATATTAACTGATGACATTAAGTCTACCATTACTACAAACAAATCACAGAAATTATTTTTGTAGAATAAGTCTTTGATAAGACTTCATAGGAAAAAGAAGAGGAGATTTCTAAGGTATTGATGTCCAACAAAATATAACAATTTGAATAAAATAGCTAACCCTTTCAACCCAAATTTAGACAGAGAAAATTGATTTTGAAATCAAGTCAGCTACTTCTGGTAATAAAAAGATGCATTACAAGTATATTAACTCTCACAAGAAGCCATCTAATCTAGTCATGACAGTTGAACTAAATGGCTTTATATTATGAGCGTCTTTGGACATAGCTAATGCATTTAACAAGCGTTTATCTGATATAACCATGGATAAAGGAAAAGATCTTCCTTTAATATGTTAAGTACACGTGAGGTTTCCTGTTCTGAGATAACTTTAGCGAGCACTGGGAAAGCTCTAGATAAGCTCCAGAATAAACATCTGCAGGAGCAGATGGTAGTTCTTCAATTATGTTAAAAGAAATAAAGGATGATTTAGTAATTTCTCTTTTTTATATATTTAACTCCTTGCTCGGGACTTGTACTGCCTCTAGGATATGGAAATTATCAGTAGCAACTCTTTTACATAAGAAAAAACAACTGATTTAAACAACTTCTGTCCAATTAGTTTGACATCTATATTGGGGAGGTATTATGAAAGGTGTCTAGCTGAACTTATTGTACAGGATGGAATGACAAAAACTTGATTTGTATCAACATTGTTTTACTGCTGGTATATCTACCCAAACACATTTATTTGAATTTTAGGATCATGCCACTAATGTAGTAGATCATGGAATGTCTGCTGTTGTTGTATATTTGGACTTAGCTAATGCTTTTGACATTCTGCCACATATTTCAATCTTTGAAACTCTTACAAAAGTCAATATGAATCCATATTTAATGAATTGGATTATGGAATGTTTGCTTGATAAGAAACAAGTAGTGACAGTCTCTGGATAAAGTTTATTTTCTTCTTATGTACTATAAACACCCCTCATGGTTCTGTGTTAGGCCAGTTATTATTTAATATCCTATTTGCCTCTTTTCCTGTCATAAAACTAAGATGGCTAAAGAAATATGTTGATGGCTGTAATTTAGGTTTAATCGTCACTTCTACAAATAATTACAGCAACCTAAATAAATGCATGTGAAGTTTAAGGGATGGTAGGAATTGATCAATTTATGTAATGCTGAATTGATAATAAATATGCAAAAGAATACATGTTATGTATAATGTTTGCAACTGGGAATATGGTAATATGGTTTGTTTTCTTTTATCTGAATGTTTGTTTGCTTACATCTTAAGTGATAATTCAAGTAAGGTATTAAAAATAAAATAAATAAATAAACTTATGAACATAAGACTGGTTGTGTACTAAGTTAAATTAAGCTATATTATTTTATCTGTATGAGTTACCAAGACAAATATAACATGAAGATAGATATACATTTTTAATTCCAGCAGTTAAAGGGGGATTCAAGTAATTAATTAATTGAATATTATGAAGAGCTCATACTGCAAAGAAAAAAATAAGGACAAATATGTGTCAAAATGATTACCTTGAATGTCTGAGGCATGATTTAAGCTAATTTGACTGGACTGTAATACAATGGAGACACTTTACATTGGTTAACTACTGACTGATTACCTTCTATTTGAAAAAAATAATAATTTTTAATGCCCTGTATGTTATATAAGTAGAACTTAGTATAAAGGCCCAGGTATTTGTTTCTATCTGTTTAAATGATGGTTTATATGTTTGTTGATTTTTTTCAATTAACAAATTGTGCAAAAAGTAGGTGCTTATAAGTATGCAGCTAAGCATTCAGCAATATTAGTGCTCAAATTTACAAACTATAAGTTAAATTATCCTGTTAGTTAAGCTGACTGACATTCTCTGTTCTGGAATAAACTCACAAGTACGGCTGGTGCACCAGGCCAAAAAACAATGTGTATGTCCAAAAAACCACCAGCACCAAAAGTGAATAATTCCAAAGGAGTTTTGTTGTGGCACCCCAAAATGCCTTCTTCAGTGACAAATACAAAATACACCATTGTACAATCCTTTATATAGAGCTATTCAATTAATTAATTAATTAAGGACACATCCCCTCAATAAGTTTTATGAATGGTCATTAAGACCTGGGGAAAATAAGCCACCCAGTTTAATGATTCAACTCTTTTCTTTTTTATTAAGTAGATCGTGCCATCCCAACTTATTGGATCTATCCCCCTGAATTTTATCAATGACTATAAAACTAAATCTGACAGACTGATGTTTAATTGTATGTCTATACAGAGCATTAGAAAGCTTGTGTTTCCTAACTTCACTAAAATGTTCAGACATCCTCATTCTCAAAGTACGTGAGATCTGGCCAACATAAAAAGCTGAGCAAAAACAAGTGGCCATATAAACAAGCCAATCCATATTACAATTGGCAAAAAACTTGATGTCATAAACTTGACTGGTGTTTTTGCTAGTGAACTGTTTAGATTTCAACGTATGTTTACAAAATGTACAATGGCCATATGGAAATGATCCAATTAGTTTATCCCTAGTCATGGTCATTTGTTGTTGATGAATTTCACCCAGATGTTTATAATGATTGAAATATGAGCCTAATGTTCATCACCTGCGATAAGAGAACTGACACCAAGAACTAAGTATCCTATTTAGGTCATCATGAGCTAATAATATATTCCAATTCTGATTAATGGTTTCCCTTATCATATCGATATTCCTACCATATGTTGTAACAAATCTGATAACATCATTGTTGGAACTAATATTCTGTAGATATTCCAATAAGTTAGATCTATTCTGAGTGGATGCCCAATTCTTAGAAATAATATCACTATCCTTGTACCCCCTTACTTGAAATCTATGAACTAAATCCTGTTAGTAAACATCATATCTATCCGGGGTGGAACAAATTTGTTTAATCAGTAAAAACTGGGACTTCAGGATGTTCTTGACTATATGTCTAGGATGCAAACTAGTAGTGTGCAAAACATTGTTGCATTGGGGATACTTATGAAATACATATGATTCTAGGGTATGATCCCTATTTCTGCTAACTGTGACATCCAAAAAATTAATTTGGGTAATGTCACAATTTAATGTAAGTTCAATGCTCCATTTGTTATAATTTAAATATTGGATAAACTCCAATAAATAATGTTTATCGCACGCCACACCATCCAGCAATTGTCAAGGTATCTTCTCCAGATGTCAATTTCCTCCATGTAGATATTATGACTAATGTCATAAATTAGATGTTCCTCAAGGAATCCCATTAATAGATTGACATAAATGGGGGCAAAGGATGCACCCATAGTCGTGCCTTGTATCTGCCAATAACACTTATTCTGATAGTAAAAAACATTTTTGGATAAGACATGCTTTGCCATACAAATCAACAGAGTATTGAACCCCAGTGGATATATACTGGCCCTATCTAGCCAATAGTGTAACGCTTGTAATCCAGCCCAGTGCAGCATATTGGTGTACAAAGAAGTCACATCCAATGTACACATCAACCAGTTTGGATCCAACTGTGTATCAGCTATTATTTTTTAAAATTGTGTGGTGTCCTGCATTCGAGACCAAATCAATCCCAATAAGGCTTCAGATGGAATAAGATAAGCTGACAATGGCTCAGTAAGTGAGCCTATTCCTGAAACTATTGGTCTCACAGGTGGTCTATCTAAATTTTTATGGATCTTCGGTAAAAGATACAGATACTGTTTAGATGGATCATTAACCACTAATTGATTGGCCATGGAATCAGTAATAATTCCTTCATCTGCTGCTTGTTGTATAAAATTGTCAATCCCCTTCTTAAACCTAACAGTGGGGTCAAGTGGCATGTGCATATAATATCTGGTATCCTTTAACTGCCTATAGGCCTCCGAATTATATGTTGAAATATCCATGACCACTACTGTCCCACTCTTATCTGGTGCTACAATCACTTTGTTGTTCTGTCATTTTTTCAGAGCTTGTTGCTCTGCCAGGGATAAATTATAGTTCAATATTCTAGATTGATCCATCCTAAAATGTAAATCTTTGAGTACAAAATCCCTAAACACAGAAACATGTTTGTCCATAGGGGGCATAAATGTTGATTTCTGAAATCTAAATTCAGTAGCTCTTTGAGATGTATCCTGAGTACCAAAAAATAGTCTTAAATTCAACATACGACAGAATTTCTCAACATATTAACAATTTTATCTTCCTCTACAAAGAAACCAGGAACATAGTTTAATCCTTTATTTAGCAATTGTTTTTCAACATCTGTTAAGTCTATATGGGAAATATTATGAACATTACACACATCTATTGTTGTGTGATCAGTACTCAAAGCAGTGTTTCTACATTGCGTATTGCGCTTATGCTTTCTTCCACCCCTATGCTGACCATGCCTAAAGGGGGTTCCCTATTGCATTGCTTTTTGGAAATGGGTAACTCCTGAGTGTGTTCAAGGTCTATAGCTGATGAATCTTCCCCTGAAGTACTATTGTAACCAGTTTTAAGCTTTTTTAAAATGGATCTATGTCTTTTCCTCTTATGTTTAAGTGTGAAATTATCCACATTGGAAAATTTAACACTCCTTTTTGGCCCAAAGGGCCTTCCCTGCTGGTAGTCACCCATGTCCCTATTAAATTTAGACATTTTCTTATCTTTCAATTGTTTCTCCAAGGATAACAAGTCCTTGGTTAGTTGGTTAAAACAGGTAGTGTAAAACGTTTCACCTTCAAAAGCCTTCACTTCTTCACAAAGGAGCTTAACTTCAGGAATATTAGACTCAATCATTCATTCATAATAGGTTACTAAGATGTTAACAAACCTCATAGAGGGACTCTGCTGTGCCTTGGCCCAATCCCCAGCTAAGGTATCATCTATTATTCCAACCAGTGGTTGTAGCTGTATTCTAAATCCCCAGGGTGTTATGTTTTTCACCTGATAGGCTTTAAATAATTTTTAAATGCCATACATTGCTACGGAGAGTTCTCATGCTTTTGAAAAGTTTGTTAAAAGATAACTGGCACATATGGGCCGGGTTATTAACATTAGAGTCCATTAAACTCTCCCTCATGTCCCCCACTCCAAATGCCTGTAAGTCATTTCTATCCACAGATAGACCCAGTAAGATAGTTATTAGATGCATCCTGAAATGTTCCTCGTATACAGTATAATGAATGCCTAGACCATGTTATAAACAATTAAATGGAAAACTTAACTTAAACAAATGTAAATATATTGACAAACCACCTGAATATTATATTGACTAGTTGAAATTGTGTCTCATAGATGCAATATACACAAACCAAATGTACTTAAACATATTCTCAATATGTCCATGACAAAAAGTTTTTTTTCAAAAATTTTAACTACATCACCCTTGTAAATGTCATTTGTAAAACACAGTTATAAATGTATATGCACTATCCCAAACAGGGGTCATGAGGGTCATAAAAAATTTTTGATTTAAATACAGAACTCCACTCCGCCCAAAGACTCAAGACCAAAACAAAAATTCTGTATGTGAAAGTACCTTAAATAGACCAAGTCAAAAGAAGGTAAATCTGAATTTTTATGTCCATATGTTAAAAGTCCACACTTTGCATAATGCACCATCTTCCGATAACTAAACCCTTCATAAATGAAACATTCTCTGTTCCCCATATTAGCTACTCATCTCTTCCTTCCATAGTTCCTGCCTCTTCCTGGTACTGCCTGACAGGAAAGAAAGGAACTGGGAAATACTAGCTAATAGCAGTATTTACCAGCATTACCCCCACCCCAAGGATGTCTTTGTCATTCTAGAACACAGAGGCATGAAGCAGAACAAAGACCACAGCATCACATATACTGATTAGAGCACTAAGGGGACTTTCCTTAACACATATCTTCTCTCCAGTATGCTGATGTACCTGCATATTAGGCTGGGTGGACAGTGAGGTGCAGTTTGTGAGGATGTTCCAGCCTCAGTCCCTAGAACAGCTATACTTCTTTAACCATCTAAACACTCAGTCTAGCAACTCATTGAGCCCCAGCCTCCACTGCGACACAATGATAGATCCACCAACAGAATGCCCCTTCCTTCCCAGGATGGGCACTTCAGTCGTTATGCTGCTTCCATCAGGTGTCCAAGTTGCTACTTGATCCCACTAGTCTGGGCTGCAGACAGGTCTGTATTCCTTCTACACCACCAGCCTAGCTTTATTTAAATTCTTTGACTCTATGAGCCCAAAGTATTATACTATTTGCCAATAAGTTGAATGCAATAAATGTGTTTTTTAAGGGTACTGGAAACCATTATCGAATAAAGTATCTTCCAAGTTTCTACATTAATCTTGCTGGAATATGGAGTTTGCTTTTCTTAAAAAGCAACATAAAGTAAATAAAGCTTTATTTTAATCAGTTAAATTAAAATATTTTTTACACAATAAATTCAACAAAATGAAAACTGTAATATCACAAGCAAAAATGTTCAATTCACCTTGACAGTAAAGGAGTACCAATATGGAAGATTTGACTTAGAATACATCAGTCATTCATATAGCATAGCATAGTTAAAAGGATATATTTTGCTTTACTTTCCTGCTAGGAACAGTTGTAATTATTTTAAGATATTACAAATTTGGTAATAGCTTATGAATTATGCCACAAACATAATTTAAAACAGATTGCAAGTGCTTTTTATAACCAAAAATGTAACTGCAGGTATTCAATGCCATTAAAAACAATCATATTCAGTTTTTTATGGTTACTTCCATATAACCTCAAATACTAAATCATGTATATTTGTACAAGCACCTTTAGGACAGTATGTGCACTAAGCACAGTTCCTATGAGATATCACTATTTCCAAAAGATTGCATTTGTTAACTGAGTGATCCTGTTGATGTAAATAGTTTCCTGAAGTTCTTATGCTTAGATAAGTACCTACAGTTATACTACCTTGACAGTGTTATGTACAGTGAATACTTCCATAAGGTTAAAGTGTTTATAAAAGCACCTGTGATTATGATTTAGTAAAGCACCTGTGATTATGATTTAGTACATCTTGGATACTTCCACGGTGGTGCAGCGGTAGCATTGGTGCCTCACAGCAAGAGATTCTCCCGTTCAATTCTCCGCTGGAGTGCGGGGATTGCCTTCTGTGGGGAGTCTGCATGTCCTCCCCGTGGTTGGGTGGGCATTCGAAAGACATGCGTAAATGGGCGTGCCTTTGTTGAAAGCTGAACGTCGAGCTGGCACCTCAGAGTTCGTGAAAATCTACTGCCAATCATTAGCAGACTGGAGTTCTGCTGTGACAACCCCTAATCGGGAAAAGCCAAAAGACAACGACAGCATCTTGGATACTTTTGTAGGGTAGGCTCTACAAAAGATAAAGATTTCTGTTTAAAAATCTCTTGGAAAACCTGTTAGAACAGCCTAGTTTTCACCAGAAGTGGGGATTTGGGTAACTAACGTATCATGTAGCACTTAGCTTATTTCACACATATGACCAGAACAAGGAATCAAAGTGCTGGAAGTTTGCTGTCTGTGAATAACACTTATTCTAATGGCCACCAATGGGATAACCACAGCCCTGGAAAACATCCACTGTTGAAATGATTCTATTTTGTTACCTGATTTAAACAGACAATCTTTTCCTTATCCCAACACCAGATTCAACCTCCCTTTAAATGACTATCTAAAGAATGTCTGGATAAAACTCAATCTCTAAATGTTATATAATTATCTGGTTCAGGTGTGATTCATTTACTATTGAAGATTTTATCTAACAGGGTGTATAAATTGCTTACCACACACGTTTAGTGTACAATATAGTGCTCTGCTTAGAGAACTAAGTCATCAAGACTTAAATGTTTAATATTCCTACAACTGTGAAGGTGAGTACTACAGTCATTATCAGGGCCAGCCTTGGGTCAACTGAACCCATTTAGCTCAGTACTGGCTCCCTCTGACAGGGGCCCAACACCAGTGTACAAAATTTGCAATGTCTTATGCAACCCATGCGAGCTGCCTGAGAGATGATACAGCAAAGTGTAAAGACTTTTCTACATGTAGCCTTACTCATTAATGGAGCAGACTACATTTCCTGTCATGCATTGCAGTAGCAGCTAGTTTAGTAATTTTAATACTGCAGCTACACACTACTTTCACAGCTGAAAGATTTAGCTGGTTCTGCTCTCATAAATAGTAAGTTGTTGTTGTTGACTTATTAATGGGTTTTTTATCCCAAAGCTGTGGTCATATTAACCATCTGGTTTTGTGTATCAATCTTGTTACTGTCTCAGACAATATTGTCAAATGTACTTTTTTTTATTTTGCTTTTCTTGCTAACAAAATGATAATGCTTTTAATGAATACAGTTTAAAAAAGAACTGTGGGATTCCTAGCCTCAGCCAGTGCGATTACAAGCATTAACAAGGACAAGAAAAAAATGAACAGATACTGTGATGCGAGGTAACTTCTGATATCCAAGATGTGTGACACAATGTTATCAGCTCTACAGTGTGGCAGAGAAACACTTACTATAATATAAGATGGAGCTAAACTAGCCCAGACAAGTGAAACACAGTGTGTGTGTGTGTGTGTGTGTGTGTGTGTGTGTGTGTGTGTGTGTGTGTGTGTGTGTGTGTGTGTGTGTGTGTGTGTGTGTGAGTGTGTGTGTGTTTGTGTCTGTGTGTGCTGAGTGGCAGGAGTAAAACTGGTTAAAAAAATATTCTACTTGGCTGAATCGTTAATGAACTGCAAAGGTACTATAGTTTAGAATCTCACAGAAAATAGGGGGAGAGCAAGGAAAAACCTAAGGCTACAAAACGGAAGGACTCATTCGTGGAAGAATATTGGAAGTATATTACAGAAAACTGAATAAATTGTCTACACTTTGCATGTTCTCCCTACATCCATATGGGTTTCCTTTGGGCACTCTGATTTCATCTTATCTGCCAATACATGCTGTTTAATGGCTAATCTAAATTATTCCTGTATATAATCTTTGCTGTTGACAATGGAGACTGGGAAAAGACTGGAAATGATTAACAGACATTAGTCTATTTACCCAGCAAAACCATAATTAAATAAAAAAACAAATATCCAATGCACACAGAGAAGGTTGCTAGCTGTATAAAGGGAACGTAAAGCCAACAAAGCAAAATAATCAAACCACAGAATAAAAACGACCAATGTTCCAACCATAAGCAGAAAGCAGTTCCAATCAATTTTTTCAGAAGGTAGCTTTTATTCTTTCCAGACAGCATAAAATTTTATGCTGTCTGGAAAGAATACAATTGATTGGAACTGCTTTCTGCTTATGGTTGGAACGTTGGTCGTTTTATTCTGTGGTTTGATAATTAAATAAAACTAAACTTTCAGAAGTAATTGGAACTATGTTGGTGTATAAGCAATGCTGCTTGTACCTGAGACACTTGATATTATTATTAGCATTTTGACAAATTTCAAGAGGTTTATGTGGTTTTAAGGAAGCACACTAGCTGAGACAAGATGTGAGAATGACCTAGACAAGGGACCAAATGTTCAGAGCAGGTGCAGGAGATGAATGAACACCCATGAAGGAAGAAAGGGACAAAATGAAATGAGTATTTATAATGTAGGTTAGCCACTCTTCATGCTCTTCCAGCCATAGTAATGGGGTATTCTGTGATAGTAATGGGGTATTCTGTGGGTGATGTTTGCATGCTTTTGTGATTGTGTGGGTTTTCTTAAGGTAACAGTGCTTATTCTTACATACCAAACACACGAGGATTGGACTAATTAGCTTCTACAAATCTGTAACTAGAATTATATTGTGGATGATTTCTCCCTACATCTCCATGTATATAGTCTGCCTTAATAGAATTAACCTGAATAAAAAAAATGAAACAATTAAATGAAGCTCTGCATATGACAGTCCACACAGATGGTCTGGAAGTATCCCAGCAGATCTCAGTTTTGGCAAAATAAAGCAGATAGTCTCCTGGGTTTACACAACCTGTTTAGACAGCATGTGGGCATATTAGATATTAACCTGAAAGATGCACGTAAGCAGGGAGATGGACACCTAATTAAGCTATCTATTCCAGTCACCCTGATAGTAATATTAAAGTAATGATAAAATGAGAGCTCCCTAAAGCAGTTATTCAGTTAATGCAAGATAACGATATATGCGCTGAAAATGAACAATACACTGCACACGCACAAGACTGCTCTTGAATAATATCAGCTTACCTGTTATATCACCTAACTTTATATATACATATTTTTTCTTTCAGTGGTTATAAGGCCCTCTTCAACTCCTTTATATCACATTCGAACTTGCTCTTAATTGAAGCAACTTCAAAACTGACAAGCTATTTCCCAAACATCCTCATTTTTGTCATAGTTAAAGGCATATGGGCTAGAAAGGACATATGGGTCTCAGGCATGGGTAGATGGGTGACCTTTATTGTTTATTTCCTGTTATAACATGGTAGTTTAGTGAGTCATTATTGACATTTTTCTAGCCATGACACAAGTTACATACATCAAAACCCCACTTGTGATTACTTTATCAGCAAACAATGAAGTTCACTTAAATAACCAGTAAATGAGAGATCAGAAAGACTGCTTAAAGTTCTAAAATTATGAAACTCACAAAATAAGCATTTTATCAGGAACATAACCCCCACCCCCACACCCTTCATGAAGGGAGTTGCATCTCCCATCTCTGCCACTTATGCATACTAACAATCAGCTCACACAAGCATGGAGAAAGGGAAACAGATAGTACCATGTCATATCAGCTATTTCCTCTTCTCAATACTTGTATGTTCTACTACTTGACAATAAGCACATGAAACGAGGACTTAAGAAAACTGACAGTAACTAGCAAACAAGGCATTTAGTCTATAGGACCTGATCAGTATGAAATTACCGATAAGGGCTGCAATCAGATGTTCAGTTCACAAATACGGCTAAGATCTAGTTCCACTGGTGGCCACAATAGTTTTGCAGGGGTTACTTGACTGTTGTCATATCAACACTACTCCTTGATTTTACAACAGTATCGAGCAATACCCCAACTAATGTGACACAGTTGCCAAGTCAAGGGATAGTCATGTGGCAGTGCTTATTCAGGGATGGAGGATGAAGGATGGTGCCCCTTACATACCCATTCTGAGTGACCGGTGATCATGTGTTCTAAAAGGGTGTGACTTCCACTACTGCAATTTGGACTCAGAAAGTAAAAACCTACTTGACTGAGGCCATAGTCCAAAAGCTAAGTTATAGGCAAGGCCTAGTTAGCAAACAGATTGATAATAATGACCCTGAGGATCACCACATGTGCGTGTCGGCATGTGGAACCACTTCTTTTAATCAAACTTTCATTTTTAGGGTGTCAGTAGGAGATATACAAAGTAAGTCACTATTTCCATATTGTCATGCTGCCTCTGACCCTGATATATGCTACTTGGGCAGATGGGTCCTGTTTCAGCAGTGACCAAGGAGGTGGTAGTTAAGTAACTCACTTGCCCTGATCATCATACCTCCACTATATATGCACTCAGTCTGTCACTTGACTGGGAGAACAGAGAATGTGAGGTTTTTGTCATGTCTTGGAAATGGCCATATTGCTTGGCGTGAACAAAGTAAACCAGGGGGAACAAGTTTATCAAGCTCACTGACCATACTCACAGTACTCAGTACTCATATCCCCAGTGCCTAGCCTACAGCCATCCAAGGGTTAATTTTAATACCCCCACCCCCTCACAGCTGGAACCAGGAGAAGGAAGTTTGGGTTTGCATACAAAGTGACTGATCAGCCATATTGTGTAAGTAGCGGGATAAATATAATTGGGAGGTTGCGAGGGACAAAATCTAATTAACAACTAGATGTATGACTAGACTGGTGGTCTCAAGCTGATAAATGTTCTCCTCTTGCTACATTTGTAATGGCAAAATGTTAAAACAGTTCCATACTGACTTTTCAGATGTTTAGCCAATAGAACATTGTATGAAAAAACACACTCAGCAGTGAAACAGTACATGGCAGGCGAAGGAAAAAGGTCAGACTTTTTACAGAACAGCTGGGCATTAAATGGTCAACATGCAATGCTCAGTACATGGTTATGATCCCCTGTCAAAGCAACTAAACAGTGGGCCTACTGCTAGAGGTTAGGCAAAAGTTGGCGCAGACAGCTTAGTCTTTCATTCAGCTTTATGTCTTTCACAAAGGAAACATACACAAATTAACAGCAGTAGCTAACATATGTAGGCAGGTCTTTCAGAATCTGGCAGTGATTACTTAAAAGAGTACAGTTCAAAAGTATCCCTTATTTAAATCTTATATATCTTGTGAAAAGGGTAGGCACACTGTGTTGTTACTAAATTAATGCTCTGTACTCAACACAGCAGAGATAAGCACCAGTATACGTGACCAAGAGACTGCAGCAATTGCACTATATAACACACTAAAACAGATTTAGAAAGACCAGATTATCTATTATAAAAGCTAGGCTGTGCACGTGGGTGCAAAGTATAACATGTAAACACACAGAGGTAAAAGAGCAATAAAGCATGACAGCAATATTTCCAATAAAAAGACTGCAAACCTAAACCTATTACATGATGCAATATTAAAACATTAAGTATCTTGTCGTACAATTGCTTCATCTGAAAACAAATAACATTTAGTAAATGGAAACAGTTGTTCATTGCTCTAACTTACAGCAACAGTTTTTCCAGTGATGTACTTTCGACTGATGGGTAGGGTTTGTTGAAGATTCTTCAGAAGAACAAAGCTCTGGATTGCAGCTTGTAAGGAGAGATTTCTGTGTTCATCATTCTGTACTACATCCATTCCAAGGGCACGGTAGGGATTCATTTCAGGGGGGTCAAACTCCCCCAGTCGCATTCGAGTGTAGAATAATGGACGCACTCGATTTTTCACCATCTAAGTGGCAGAAGGCAACATAATTAGTTCCATCGTGTTCTTTAACCTTAATTAAAAACTTGCCATTGTATATTTTTAGCCTGTTTCCTTTCTATGTCCACTAATCATTAAAGAATATTAAGAATAATTATGTGTCCCTCATTAGTAATTTCCAGGTAATCATAAATAAATAGAAGTCTTATTCCTCCATACTGAACACATGACTAGAATGTTCATCTGTGCAAAACTCATTTCTAGTTAGGCCCACAATAAGACATGTGATCAATAATACCAGAAAGGAGGGTTAGCTCTGTTTAATGTGATGCCACCTAGGAATATGTTAAGGTCCAGCACCACATATACGTAAGTTCCAAGCCACACATTATCCTTGGAATAGTCAGTATTCACCATTCACCATTTCATCAGAAAAATAATACAAGTGATTTAATTGTTAACAGATTAATTTAAATTTAATTCTGCTCTGTAATTAAATATGTTTCGCTGTTGACTAAGACAGAGGCATTTTGCCCTTGTGGAGCATTGATAAATGAAATACAGGCTAGCTGCTGTTTATATTCTCCATTGACATACATCCTTTAAACTGACAGTTGGCATCCTCCAATTATTAGCTGAACTCTAAAGGAAACAAGAACAGATAATATTCATATCATTTGACTTACATTTTTAAAATCTAAATAAAAACTCCAGCCAAGCTAGAACTTCCACTGAGTGACCTCTCAAACCACTTGAATCAGAGGCACATGGGATATATGCAAATAACCCTTATGAACATCAGGTGTATCAGCTACATGGCAATTCTGAATGCCCATGACTTTTTTCTTTTTAAGGTGTTTCAATGGACAATTTCAGGCCAATAAAGCCAAACCCCACTAGCTGTGGATATGCATATTTCGCCCTTGTTATGACCTCATTAGCACAGCACAAGCAGAATGTTTGACTAAGCATAAGAAATATCAGTGGAAGTTCAAGCTTGGCTGGAGTTTTCATTTAGTTTTTACTAATTGTTTTTTCTGTGTGACCTTCTCACTCTTTGTTTTAGTTTGACTTACATTTTTAGAACAAATTTGACTTTCTTATTTGTTAGTATGTGAAATGGTCCTCCTTAGAAATTTTTGGCCACAACCTTGGTCCTAAAAGCATAGTTAATTACAAAATATAAAGGCAGCTTGAAGAGGCAAGTTAATGAGCATGCTTTTGGAAGGTAGAAGGAAACTAAGTTATCCAGAAGAACACATGGAAACATGGCAAAATATGCAAACTCCACACAGACAGTGACAGAAAGTTACAATTGAAATTTGTACCCTGGAGCTGTGAAACACAAACATTAACCACTGACCTCCTTGCTAAACATACAAAATATTCAATTATATAAATATGTTAGTATATACATTACAGCATAGTAACAAAAATTAGTTTTGTATGTAAGTGGGTTCATATTTTGCTTAAAAACATAGTTGAATCCATTTCAGCACAGCTTCTACAACTATTGGTAGATGCCTTCCTACATCTGAAATTTCTGACTCTAGTTAAATGTGCGGCATCACTTTCACTAACCTTTTTAATGCTTCTCTAACTCAAAGTTACCCATTTGCCATTCCAGCCATGGTTGGTCCTGAAAAATATTTAATTTATAGTTTAGTTACAATATGATGTGCAACCATCTACCATTTTTAGTACATCACAGTTCTTATTTATGGGACAGTACAGTTTTGACTCTTCCGGTAAAAATTTTTACCTATTTTTTCCCCTGTGTCTAAAACCAATCAAGCTATCCCTAATCAGACACAACCAATTCAATCCTTCATATGAGGGTCTATAACCTGATACTGTATAGGGTGATAGCCAGCTGGGGAGCCATCCTATGGGTAGCCATGAGGGTTGTTTATGCCTTTACCAGGATTGCAGCTGAGAGCATTTTCTATAGCCTTAAACCTATCATTTGAGCAGCATGATAAGCTAGTTTTGTCACTCCAGGGATCTACTATGCCTTCCTTTTTGCAAGTGGTTTGGTGAGCTGAAAGCCCACGCTCCAGGACACTTTGCACTACCTCCACTCCTTCAAGGGATTATGGTTGTTTACATCCTTCTCCTCTTCCCCTCCCACTGCCATAACTGGCACACCCATCATCACCTGCCACTGTTGTTATGACAATGAACCACTAATAAAACTTAGGTCACCTTAGCTACAGTCAGGGATTTATCCCTCTCAGTTGATTACCCTTCAATTAACATATGATATTAGAGCAGCTTATTATCAAGATCATAACAGTGGCACAGTTAGCTGTCATTGCAAAGATTTCTGAGTCCTGTAAACCATGACTTATTCTTCAAAACAGACAAATTGCTCCTGAAAATAACATGTTGTTATGTTTCTCTTCGGTGCTGTTTCATGGTTTCAAGTTTGTGTACTAGTATGGGAAGTGGTAAAGTCTAGAAATGCCTCCTCTTCCATCTAAAATCAACTCTTCAAGTGATCCTGAAAACTCCACATTAGGCCTTTTTCTATTTTGGTAAATGATTTTGTTTCATTACTGCCTACATGCTAATTCACTCCTTCATGCTGATATCACAGTAGTCTGTTAATTTTCTTTTTTGTTTATTGATCTACTTACAGTTAGAGTTGGTCCTATTAAGTCTATATTTGTTTAGTGGATACACAAGATAGTCCCCTGGATTCACTAATCCTCCATGTAAGACTTAAGTCTTACTCCAAGGCTGCAGTTGAACGGTTTGACGTCAGCGTGCCATGAATATGCATGAGGGCAAGCTGACTCAACCGTAAGTCTTACACGGATTGTGTAAGAAAGCAGGGGGTGTGTCCAACTGCCAAGCAGTCTAAATGTCCATGCCCCTGCAAGTGTTTTAAAACTAAACAAAGCACACACACAAGAGCGAGTCTACTCAAATGTCCCTGCACCCAACACCACACTCCCTGATATTGTAAACCCCTATCACAGTTCTAAAATGCAAAACATTAAATATATTTTTTTTAATCCCCAAAATAGCTGCCCGTATTTGCGCGTGTGTGCGCAGGTGTGCCCATTGCTTAGCTAGAGTTAACAATTCTGACATGGAAGAGCATAAGAAAGAATGTTAATGCAAATCACACCAAATAGCAATAGTGTAATGGTAAAGCGTTCACACTCACGGTTTGAGTCCCACCACTCCCCTTCGTATTTATTTTTGAAATCAGTATATGAAATAATACCTGACAAATATGTTTAAACATTACCAAAAAGCAATGAAATGGTCAATGTATCAGTGAACAAAATAAATATTTTAAAGGATCCTGATATAAAATTGCCTGCAGTTAAGCAGCGCTTCACCCAGCGCAATAGAGTTGCCCGTAGTTGAATAGCATTTTACCTAGCACAATAGAGTTGTCCATTGTTTCATAGTGCTTTACCCAGTGCAATAGAGTTGCCCATAGTTCAATGGTGCTTTACCCAGCACAATGTGTTTGTGCGGACATACATGCTGCGCCAACCAGGGCACAGTAGGGCACCGAGGAGCAACGTAGAGCAAAGTTGCTTAAATGCAGCTACACCCCCTAGCCTGTATGGATAGTATGAAAATAAAATGAATGACAAGATTCAAACCCAGAACTCTGTGCATCAGAAGCAAAGTACAGAACCACTAAGCCATAACAACATAGGGGAAACAGCCACTATTAACATTCATATACGTACAAATGGTAGTTTAACCATTACTAAGCAGGTCTGCAGTCAGCCGAGAATTTTACCAAATGGCCAATCACAAAAAAGTGTGAGAAATGTGGCATATTTAAGCCCCACAGGCGGGAATACACGCCATAACTGATTGCAGCTCACATCTGCAGTTAGAATGTCTGGTGTCGGAGAGGGAACATGCTTCCGAGCGCAGCGTTGGGGCATCGAGGAGTCCAAATACATAGCTTGGCTCCTTGTCGACCGTCACGAGTCAAGACTCCTGCAGGGGCAGTTCCAAGGGACGGAGTACAAGGCAGAGGCTTGGAACCGGTTAGCTCGTGACCTCACCAGTGCCACAGGCGTTCCTCGGACTGGTGAGCAGGTCCGTCACCACCATGCAGACCTGAAGAGACGAAAGCAGGACCACCTGAGCCAATGGATACAGGAGGCCCGTGGGATGCGGGATGCCCAACAACTGAGTATGTAGCCATGGAATGCAGTATGTAAGAATTGGTAATGGAGTATGTATAATGGATAGGTATGTCTCAATATCCCTTCATTTACTTTACAGCTGCAGGTGACCGTGCTACGAATCAGCAAGCCTATGCTGATAGGCTGCTAAGGCTGCACCACCAGGCAGGTTAGTGATTATTCTGCTTGTATTGTTATATAAAATATGGGAGAGAGCATGAAAGAAAGTGTTGTAGTCCAATAATACAGCCATAAAATTGCCTGAATAAGTCCTCTGCATGTACTGTCAGATAAAAATGTCAGAGAGGCAGAAAAAGAGTGGAGAAACCCATTAAGAAATGTAACATATGTCTGGAATAATATCTCTGCAGGCACTGTTATATAAAATAAGTGAGTGAGCCTGAAAAAATATTGTTCTAACCTATTAATAAAGGTATTATATGTCTTGAACATGTCAAATAAATGAGTGAGCCTGTGGAAAAGTGTGTAATGTCATTAATAAAGGTCTAAAACCCAGAGTGTGTCTGTGTCACAGAGTCTGAAATGTTGTTGTACCCTTGCAGTATACAAACAGTACTGTTTGAAAAGGTGCTGGTAACCCAGAGTTGTGCAGTCCCATATAAAGTGAGAGATGGAAGTACTAGTAGCTGTGAAACATATATACAGTCTACAACAAGCAGTTACTGGCTAGCATGAATAAGTAAACCTGGCACACGTGTAGCATGTTATTTTCTCCCCAGAAATATGAGTGTGTGTCAAGAAATGCAGGGTTCTGTACAAATCGAAGTAAAAATGTCATGTGAAAACATCCCAGATATGTAGATAAAGAAATATAAATGCAATCAAGAAATATGTAGCAGTAACATCTGCATCCTGGACAGTTAGTATGTCAGATAGAGGTCAGGCATATATTGAACTAGCCAAACCCAGTACACAACCTAATGTATAGTGGCAAGTGTAATAATACAGGTAGGGGATATACACTTGCAGTCACTAGGAATGTAGTGTAGACTAAAAGGTCATTATAAGATGTTAACCAAGGTTTTTTATACACCCTACTGTTTGTGCATAAACCATGCAATTCCACACCTCAATGGGTATGTGTAATCTTAAATATTTGTTGGGACATATGTCCTATTGTTCTATAAATATTTGCATTCACGTTGATGCATGTGCCCTGTTTAAACACCACAATCATGGTGGCCTGTTGCTACCAAACATCCCTGCATGCTGTTGGAATAACCACTGTGGTTCAATATATGCATGTGTTATGCTTGCTGTTCAACTGTTGTACCCTTGGTGTGTTGGGTTAATGGGAATATTATTGCATGCTGTTACAACTAATCTGGAATGCTGTTTTGCTTGTTATAATTAAACACACCTAATCACAGAATGAATGGGAAGGCCGGTCCCAGCGGACTCACGTGTCTCTCCTCAGCCGGCGAGTGCACCTGGCACCAGCAGGTCTGGTGCCCAGCCCGGGCTCCCCTCCTCTGCTGGTCCTGTGCCACCTTCGGGTGGAAGCGCTGCAGGGGATGGGGCGCATCGCCCCCGTGCAAGCGTGGGCAGAGAATGGCCACCTGTCACCCTTCGAAGGGTCTGGGCTGTGGTGTGTAGGGAGATCCAGCATTCAGTCGCTGATCCCCTACGCCAGCTTGAGGCGAGAGTGGTGCATCTCACGGGTGAGCCTGCCCATCCTACGCAGCCCCCAGCACAGCCACCCTCGGGGCTGTGAAGGTTCAGTGGTGACTGCCCATGGGTGGGGATCTTAGTTTCACTGTTACCATCTGTGGGCTCATGGGCTTGCGATTTCCAAACATCCGACCCCGTCAATTGTGTTCACCCACCCCATGTGTCATACATTGCCCCTGTATGCATCTTGTCTGTTTACCTTCCCAACCTACCTCCCTGGACATGCCTACTTCCTCTACCTCACTTCCCACTCTCACCTGAAAAAAAAAAAAAAAAAAAAAAAGGGCAATCTGTACCCACAAAAAAATTACGCCCCATACATAGTTGCCCATTTCGCACACATGTCCATCGGACAAACATGTAAGCTGATAATTAGAATTGGCAGTACAACATACTTTGTTGTCTTCACCCCTCTCCCAGGGGTGGAAGGTTTCAAATTTCACTCCAAATTCATTGCATATGCACAGCTGTTGCTGTTAACGAAATGGGCAGCTATGGACCTTCCCTACACCCGTCCTGCACATCCCAAGCTTGCTTACCTACTGTGTGTCCCTCTTTGTGCCCCCTTTTTCAAATCTCCCCATTTTCTTTTCTTTAAAAGAAATTAGCATGGGGGTTAGCGGGAGTAAGCACTTTTAAGTAGTAGTTAGCTTATTTGCACCAGTGTTCCCATGTGTGCGCTTAGCTAAGCATCGCTAAGCGTCACGCAAACCCGCGCAAACCCGCTTACAACTGCTTAAAATTGCCTTAGTCACTCTATGGCAGGGCCCTTGTACTGCTCAGCAGCAAAATAAAATTCCCCTGTCAGCTAGTCACTCTATGGCAGGGCCCTTGTACTGCTCAGCAGCAAAATAAAATACCCCTGTCAGTCTCAAACCCCAGACCTTGGGCTCACAAGACTGCAGGAAGTACCACTTAGCCACAGCAGATATACAATAATGTGGTGCTGAAAGAAATATATCATGCATTACAATGAGTGAATGTAAAGGGTGAATAGGAATGGCATAACACAAATCTTGTTCTGTGGCCCTTAACCAGCAAGTGTTGTGGAATTGCATGACATGACTGTGAAAAGAGAACCAGCCATGCTAGTAGGGAATAATGTTACAGTAGCACCTTACAAACCACACACAGTATCAAAACAGGATAAACACTGGCATATTTGAATAGGTCAGAGGCCAGACCT
>NC_056727.1:1145013406-1145028406 GCF_019279795.1 Protopterus annectens
TGCACATATGTTAGGTAGGGGCATGGCATCAATGACTAGGGTGGTTTACTGGTAATACTGTAAATGTACTTTACATTCATTGCATTGGATGACATATTTCTTCATGCATTAGCTTGATATATACCCCCGTGGCAAGGTTGTGCATTGTATCCCAAACAGTGTGCCGAGTACTGGTGTATACTGGTTTGTTATATGGGGTGTGGCAGGCACTGTCAGTCAGTTGTGGGCTGAGCACTGATATGTGGTATTGAACGTGTGTATCCTCTGACAGACAAACAGATGCTATATATGGCAGTTAAGTGATATTTGTACTTAATAATGTTAAGTGTGCCACATGACTTGCTCACACATATTTTGTTTAATTGTCTTCCAGGGCTATGGCTCATCAACACAATCCATCCTATACAGCTGCGGAGGAACAGGATATACATAACAGCCTGGTGCAGCACTATACACTACTGTTTTCCAAGGCCAGCCAGCACCAGCATGAGCGTACTGCACTGTGGCAATATCTTGTTCGTCGGGTAAATGACATAGGCATGCATAACCGGACATATGAGCAGGTATGCAGTGATTTAATTAGACATGTCCGGCAGCGTGCGTCTGATATCCATAGACAACAGCTTGCCACAGGTGGTGGGGTGGCCATACATCCCCCCTCACCAGAGTGGAGGAGCTGCTCCTAAGCATGGTGGCTCCTGGCCTACAGCAGCAACAGCATCACACATGTGTCATCATGGAGGCCGGAGTCACCCAGCATGATGACATGGAGCGTGCAGGTAATATGCCCTAGCTGTAGACTACTGTTACCTGTATTGTTAGGATATGCATATGTGAGATGTGTACTGTGTGTTCAGCAGTTGTGCTGCCTATTGTGTGCAATACTGATATTTGGAATAGTATCTGTACACCTGTAACTGTTGACTGTTGTTCTACTGTAGTTTAACACACTCACAGTAGCAATGCCACAGTTGTGGCCACTGACAAACTGTGTCATATTCTTGTAGGTCCCTCTGGTGTGAAAGCAGGGCAGACGATACATGCTGGTGAGTGTGTTAACACTTTAATATTGGTAATGACATGTGCATGCCATGGGAGAGGTGTAGGCCATGTACACATAACACACCTACGCATAATGCATGCTGTGCATGTTTGCTGTGAGACATTAAACATCTCAGTAAAGTCAGTAGCTGCCTCAATCACATGCAATGCACAGAGCAGCAGACACATTTGTGGCAACACTGTACTGCACACTGAATATGCATAGTTGCTACAGCTGTACACAACAGAACACGTTTATCATATGCAGGACACGAAAACATGCTACATTTGGCATTACCACACACCCGCTGTAAGGTCACACTTCAGTATCCCACATGTCATGCACACACACACATGATGTACCTCAGGGGTAGAGGCCTATCATGGGGCTGTGCAACACTCTTCAACACATAACACATTCATGTTAGGCGATGCTCCCTATCAGGCACCTCACACACCCATGTACAAAGTGGCTGTGTAATTGTGAACGTAGTCACGGCACTGCAATTCAGGTACAGCATGCTAGGCATTGGTCTTGCACACATTAGTAGCTGTGAGTGACCACAAGATGCATGATGATGATGGCACAGGGTACTAAACGCCATCCAGTTACAGTGACCACAGTACTACTCATAGCAGTCATTGCTGTGCACCTCAATGCTGTGTGTGTGCAAACATATGCACCTATGCACAATATGCATAGCATGTTGTGTGTGTGCTTACATATGCCAGTATACACAATATGCACAGCAGTCGCCATCCAAACAAAGTGTTGCATATATGTCCTGGAATGCTAGTGGGTGTATAGGTCACATGACACACATTGGGTATGTGTGGTGTTTAATGTTGCAGTTGTGTAGCATGCCATGCCATGGCTGGCACCAACATATCTGCAATATGTCCCACGCTCACCATAACCACTGTACACTGGCCATGTCGAGCATTGGGATTCCTTCACGTCAACATGCACCACTCATCCCGTGTGTGTACATAGCATGCATGTGCTACACCTGTGCCCACTATTATCTGCTATAGACACAGACACTGTACTCAGACATGGAAATCTATGTGTTACACAGATAACACATGCAGCCATGGCATGTATACCTGTGAGTGATGGTGCAGAGGGCATTGCAGAGCTGATAATACTTGCACAGCAATGTTGTGTCCAGATACACATTGTGTTCCAGGGTGTAGCCAATCACTGAACAACTACACAGTTGCATCAAAGCCATGTACACTGCCATGAAATAGGGGCGCCTACACTTGCACTGCATGGTCTTGTGCAACACATATTCTGCATGCTGACACGTGTGTGGTGACGGTTTGCCTTGTGATACTGGCACCCACCTTCACCTACTATAGCGTATGTGTTGGACTGCTGGTGTGTGTCTGTATGTGCTGTAGTGAGGAGTGTATATGTGTGCATGTGTGCATGTGTTCATGTGTTCATGTGTGCATGTGTGCATATGTGCATGTGTGCATGTGTGCATGCATCATGTGCAGACTGTAAATTGTGTTTCCTGTCTTCCTCTCACAGGTGCTGAGTTAGGGGTGGCCGAAAGCAGCAGGGAACCTGAAGCCACTGCCACGAATAGTGGTAATGATGAGACATGTATTCTGGCACAGGAAGGTTTGACAGGGTCTGTCGTTGGTCCGCCAATCGACAGTACACAGCGTTCAACCCCATCTATGCGCACACTCATACTGCCAATACATCCCTCATCACCAATGGCCATAGGCGAGGGACAGCATACAGTTGGCATTGACCAGGAGAGTGTGGTACTCATGGCACTTGCATCCCCTCACAGCAGCCATAGCCGGATTCCTGGAATGGTACCACATAGGTGGAGGTCCAGGGGTTCTTGGGGGAGCACCACTGGTCATATTGCCCCTGGCAGATGTGCCCTCACAGGTTTTACAACATCCAGTACGTTCTAGGCTCTAATGCAGGCTCAGGCACATATGGAACGGTACACCAGACAGGGACTTAGGGTGCAGAGGGCCCATTACACCGCTATCAATGACAGCATCCGTAACCTTGCCGGTGCCATCTGGAATTACACCGAGGTCATTGATAGATGTTGGGGGGAGACAGTAGATGCCCCCCACAATATGTCTTCCATGAGCCAGGATCGTGCGGGACGGTTGCGACGTCAACACGGATGCATGCCAGCAACAGCAACAGCTGGCAGTGGTCGTGGATGGCCCACAGTTTACAGCCGCTCCTGTAGTGGCAGTTCCAGCCCCAGCCATGCTGGGGCTGGCCTGTCCATTGACCGTCCCAGTAGACCACGTGCACATGGCTCTGGCCAGTCCCAGCAGGGACGTGGGTCCAGTCATCATACCTCTGCCTCTGATGACAGTACCCAGTCGGGGTTGGTACCTGATACTGTCCATAGCACCCCTGCCAGGCACAGGTACTGTGTCCGTGGCCAGAGACAGTGATCTGTACAGCTTAGCAGGTACAGTCTGTGGCTGTCCCACAAACTACCGTATATGGCAGCCACATGGTGGAGCTGTGTGCATGCAGACACACACACATTAACCAAACAACTAGGGCTCAGACATACACACACACATTACATCAACATTGGCCCATGCTGTACTGTTGTCCCTCACACACACACACACACACACACACACACACACACACACACACACACACACACACACACACACACACACACACACATGTCGATTGGATGGGTCAGTGTCAGGCTTTGGCAAACAACAACACACCCTGTGCATATGATGATACCTGTGTCGCCTCCTGTCATCTGTAACATTGATGCAGGAAGAGGCTAACATGGTGCTGATGCACAGGGTGACATTATAGCAGTGTAGCAATATTAGCAAGTTGTCAACAGGAAAGTGTAATGACATCCTTGTAGGTATGTCTGAGCAGGCATTATGCATCAAAGCTCTGATTGTCAATGTAGCATTGTTTACACCACTGTTAGGTTTGAGTATGTATTGTCCACCCATGTGCCACTTGGCTGAAGTGTAATGTGTTGCCAGCATGTGTTAGTGAGTGGACAGTATGTGTGTGATGTGTGCAGTACAGATTAGCAAGTGTACATCTGTGAACATGGTGGGTGCGCACTGTCTGCATGTATGTGCATGGTGGACACATGGGACGTGTGGCATACCCTGTTGTGTGTATGTCATGGGTTGACACTATGCTGTGGGTGATACTGTTAATATCTGTCAATGATTTGCGGTCTGGTAGTATACATAACCTCAACAGCATGACTATAAGCAATCATTGGATGATGTCCTGACAAATGACACACAGTTGTAGGGAACTCAGTAACAGTTGGATCCTTCCAGTACTATACTCTAACACTAACCAGTGGTATTGACCGCCACCCATTCCTGGGACCACACCTGTTTGGCATATAGCCCCCTTCGGTACATGCAAACACACTAGGGATGTGTCCAGCCACATCTGGAAATGCATGCATTGGCCTACAATGCATTCCTTGGATGGGACGCATATCCTACACAAGGGTATCATACAGACAGACACCTGTTGTCTGATACATGCTGTATAGCAGTAAGCCGGCTATGGCATAGTCATCCACATTTACTATACATACTATCCCATCAGTACCACATTGATGGTAGACCTCAACATGTATGTTGGGTACCAATGTGTACATACAGCCTCGTGTTATGTCATGTGTCCCTTGGTATCCACATATCCATAGGTATTGTGGAGTCCCTCGGTGTATCATTAGAGGCCTGAATGCATATCCAGAAGGCAGTTGTACACCTATACAGACTGTCCATTATTGCCAGTCGTTGTTATGTATGAACATGTCTGACATATACCCCAGGCATATACCCTCACTCACACTATTCTTTAGTAACTATCATGGGTGTGTGTGGCACAGATGACCTTGGCCACAGATCACAACAGTGGACGGCCTTGTCACATACATACATATGTGACCTACGATCTGAGAAGCAGCGGCACAACCTGTCAGTGGAAACAGATGTATTCATGTAGTATGCAGGTTTCATACCTATGTACTGATTGACGGGACATGTACACATATATATTTGCCACGCAGATACCTGATGTGTGCAATGCACTTACTGTTTTAATCATAATATGTCCTACCATAGTAAAACCAAAACCCACACCGCATTGACCAACAGTGACACGCACACTGTCAGTGTTTACAGGATTCAACCCCCTACCTAACTATGTTATGATAGCAGAGAGAGACGCATTAACACAGCGCGCTATTTGCTTTACTGGCTGTTTTCCCTTCTCCTGCTGTATTTGTAGGATGGTGACATCATCAGACTTTCCAAAGAGGAATGTACCTCTTTTAGTGAGTCTTCCCAGTCTCCAAAAAGGGCACTCCTCTCAAAGGAAACTGCACACATACACACACACACACAGTTAGTGTTTGCAGGATTCAAACCCCTACCTAACTATGTTATGATACTAGAGAGAGACGCATTAACATGGCACGCTATTTGCTTTACTGGCTGGTTTCCCTTCTCCTGCTGTATGTATAGGATGGTGACATCATCAGACTGGACATGGTGATGTGTGTACACTTTGTTTTATGCCATTCCAGGAATGGTCCATGTGGGTCAGCAGGTGTCAACAGCTTGAATAGGACCTCATAATCCTTACCTTGTGTGATCTATCTGTGGACACATTAACATTCCTTCATATATCAACACATATTTATGCACAGCTTGTTGGTTTTGTGGATACTACATGTGTCTGGGATGTTGATAAAGGGCTATTCAAAGTCTATGTGAGACATGTGTAGCTGTGTTAAGTAATGTATGTCCTGGGTGGCTGCCTTGCAAACAGTCTAGCATGTTTGGGAACCATGATCCGCACATGAACATATCACAGTTGGTAAGGTTGTGTGTATGTCAGCTTCCAATAGCTCTGTTTATGACTTCAACCATGATGGACTCCATGACCTTGCAGATCAGACTTCATAGGCGCACTGGACTGTACTTCCCATAGTGTGCACCAACACTTGTGGGGAGTGCCATATGTTGCTGTAACACATTCAATGGTTCCACATCCTGTGTAGGGGATGAGGCTCAGCTGACTGTTCAGGTGCAGGATCTGTTTGCTCTGTAGTTTATGCATGACACATATTGGGAATCAATGTATTCCACTTGCTGCCATGCTTTTGGCATTGGGGGTAGCTGCTCATCCATTCTACATGTGATATCTCCTGGTATGTTGATATGGACTATCGTCAGTGCGAGATGGGTATGTATATATGGGCCTGTCTGTCAGGATGTCGGAAATGTCAGTCAGGTACAGTTGGCCCTGACTCAGGTCATATATGGGTGTACATTGTTATTTATGACATAGCTGAAGGTGGTGTCATGATTCAGTCTGGACTCCTTCTCAGCTACTCTTTACAAAACACCAACAAACCTGAGCACTAATCCCTGTTATACTCTTTTACACACTTAACACCCTACTGATCATTTGTGATCAGGCTACAGAGTATGTCATCATAATATCCTGGCATGTCCAGGGGTTGGTTTCGTGTGTACTCCCCAGTCCAGCTAGTGAATATTGTGATGTTGACACAATGTCACATCTGCCTCATGTACACAGACAACCCTCTCCTCCTCCTGACAAACTCAGATACATGTGTGAGATGCACCTATATAGACATACAGGGTGCTGAACTCTCTCGACCCAAGACTGGCACAGTCTATCAGGTGGTGAAGGTAACCACACACACCACATATCAGTCTCACATATCCTTTAGCGACAGCACTCAAACCACATTATCACACATAGACATACTTGGATGCTGTAAATGAACTCTGCCTAAGCAGCAGAGACCTCCAAAGCAGACACACACACAACTGCTACCCCACTACAATACCCACATATCACATAGTTCACAATGTCAGTGTGCCACACAGTCACTGCCCTTCGGGCTAAACAACACACCTAATACACTTGCAATAGGCGAAACTTATTGTCAGACACACTGATGTACCACTCACCAGCCCAAACAAGGGAATAGTCACTTTGGGCTGTCTGTCGGGTGCCAGGATCTGCCACATAACACATGCAGTCAGGTCACTCCAAAGCAAGTACAGGACTGGCACCATCATTGTCCATGCTGGTGCGTAAAGCCTCAGACGTTACTCCCTGGACCACATGACATGATACATGGAGGAACACTCTGATCATGTAGCCCAGACCAGTATGACTCTGACCTTGTCTAGCATCTTACACCCACCAATTATGATGTCACAGTATACAGACAAACATATCACGTTTAACAGTTGGCTAACAAATTGGTGTCATTCATAGGGGATACAGTGTCTGTCAGCCTGTGGTGACATGCTCGACATGCCATGTAGCTTCACTATGGACAGCTTGCACCTGTCACCCTTGGACTTTCGAATGCTGGCTAAGGATCTTGCTACCACCATAGTGCCTTTCTTAAGCAGGGCTCAAAAGACAAACCCACCTCCATAGACATTACAGGTTAAATGAAACTAAGGGTAATGCTGCTCAACACCAGATGTGTTACCGTCATATTGTGGACACTCAGGACTCTCCTCAGTATGGAGGATAGCGATATCTGTGCACTAACAGATGCCTGGTTCGGGCTCACTTATGCACAACAGCACTACCAGGTTATGTGTCATACCATGCTTTCTGACCACAAGACTTGGAACAGACAACACAACTAGGGGGAGTATCCATATACATCACAGATACACACACCTCTGGGTTAGTAGCACTGCACAAAGCATCACAGACCATACATATACAACTACCATTGTTCAAAACTGCTTTCAGTTTGTTGCCTGCTACAGACCACCCTCCCAAACTCAGGAACCACACTCGGCTTTCATATGGAGAATATGAAGGTCTCCACAAATAGCATTATATTGGGTGACTTCAAATACACAAATATTGACTGGGGATACTACTGAAGCCCCAACATCCTCGCCCAACAGTTGCTACAATTTGTAGACTCATATGCTATGGCACAACCAGTCAGCACAGCCACAAGGGGGAATACATATTGGACCTGATCATCACCAACATGGGGACTCTATGTTCCACACCAGCGATATACCCTTCATTGGTAAGGTCAGAACATACATGTATCTCACTGGCCATACATATATCCTCCACACATCCATTCTGGGTAATCTTGGTGAACTTCTCATGAGCCAATGTCTCACTTCACCAAAGCAAGGTGGTATCCTTCAGAGACCCTGAGACAGTGTGAAATACAGCTCTGACTGCTGAATCCTTTACATACACATTCTATGGACTCCTAGTGGACTGCATGGATTGTGCTACCCCACATAACAACAAGACTCATTCCTCCAATGGCAGGGGACCTGTCTGGTAGACCCCAGCCATTAATAAGCTGTACAACGTCAGGAGGAAGCTACTACATGACAGAGCACAATCCCAGACGGGGAAGGCATCTGTGATCTGTACTAGCAGACAGCTACGATCACTCATGAACTCTTCTAAGGGCTGCTTCTACCGCACAATTGCACCAGACACATAGGACTATCACACGGCCTTCTTCAGTTATGTCAGGAACCTGGGTGGACACTCACTGATATGCTGCGAGTTACTGCATACTGACTAAACTTACCCTGAACCCACTGGCATTGCCAACATCCTGGCAAACGGGTTCAGTGCAGATTTCTCCCCCCCATCCCCCCTAAGGAGCAACTATCCATCCCAACAGAGTGTAACCTCCCTGACATCACACAGTAACGGGTGAGTGCTGCCAACCCCAAAGCGTACATCACAGCATCAATGGGACCAGATGGTGTCCCGGCCTGCATCTTACACGAGCTTCATGACAGATGTAACCCTTACATTACAGCACTGTTCAATATCAGAGTTACTACAGGATATGTACCCAAGGAATGGCGTACAGCGACAGTGGTCCCACTCCACAGAGTTGGTGCCACAACGGACCACAGGCAATATTGCCCTATAAGCCTAACTAGCCTGTTCTGCAAAGCTATGGAGCGTATTTTCATGGGACTCGTACACATAGACATCAGGAACCTACAGACACTGTGTCCTACACATTTCAGCGTTGTTGTGGGCAGATCTTGCCTCTTGTACCTGTTTGTATTCTTTAAACGGTTAACAGGTCCATTGATATAGGGACGGTTGTCCACACAGCCTACCTGAACCTTGCAAAACCCTTCTACACAATAACCCACTGGCCATTATGCATAGGCTCACCAGCGTCGATATGGACACATATCTCACATGATGGATTGCTACCTGGATCAGGGATAGCACCCACATGGTCAGAATTGCAGGTGCCATGTCTGACTATACACCACTTACATGTGGCATCCCACACGGCTCGGTCCTGGGACCTCTTTTGTTCAGTATATATTTATCTGATGTACAGGCTACCACAGGGGGACTATGGCTGACCATGTTCGCACTTGACTGCAAACTGGGTGCCATAATCAACTCTCCAGCTGCCACATGCATACTCAAACATGGTCTCACAGAGATGGATGACTGGTGCCTGAGCCATGGCCTACAGATAAATGCCATTAGTTGCATAGTCATCCCCTTTGGGAATAACAACATGCCCACACATTACCACATAGGCAGTACTCCATTACACACGGTAGGAGTTGTTAGGGGTTTGGGGACATGACTTGTTCGTACTGTCGCCTTTGACAATCACGTTGCCAAAGTGGTTGGACAGACCTTCTATATAGGCCACCTTATCCCATATGGTTTCACATCTAGATCGAGTGAGGTCATTGTGCCCCTATACTCATCACAACCATGCTTGGCTACAATGCCACATTTGGGGTGTACCTTACCCGACACCTGCAGCAACTGTACTGGCCACAGAATTTCCTCGTCAAGCAGATCTAGGGACTCACACGTATGCCCTGCACAGTTCAGATGCAGTAACTTCAGCTCTACTCAGTCGCTTACCACCTACTTGGATATGATGAGTGCCTGTTGTTTACAGATATACCCAACCCAGAATTACTGGACATGCTCCACCTCAGGATATCTGACTCCCTTGGAGCTACACACTCCATGGACATATACCTCAGCATAGATGTTAATAGGACATGCTGGAGGGACAGATTCTTATCCCAGAGGCTCCACTCACTCCGGATTGTAATCCCAGTTTCACATAGGCAGAGCCACCCACTGACCACCTACAGGAGACATCTTGATGACTGTATGGGTGATCGTATGTTTACCCCTGGATATCTTCTGTGTCCCTGCTAGACAGAGGCACACTAGCCTAAACGTACATGGGCTATCTTGTGTGACCTACTATTCACACGCACAGTGTAGTAATCTGACAGGGTTGTGAATGGCAAACACACTCTGGCTAGGCTTGTACATGCCTTAGGGCAGATAGCCTAGTATCGACCTCTGAACCTATGCTAATGTTCGGGATGCACAATGTTTATTGCTGATACTGTTTGCAGGTCTTTATCGTCTTTGCTTTACCAGTTTCTATGAACAACTTGGGTATCTGCAGAACATATTTGATTATGACAGGGTTCCACTATATTATATATGTGTCTGTTGTCATATAACTGTGTACACAGGGCAGATTGCTGGATAGTGAGAGGTTCCTGGGTTAACACATGCAACTGCCAGATATGTGTGGCCCACTGCTGTACTCAGACATGGCCTAAGTGTGTGAGCATGCCCATTTCAGGCTTTCCGTGTTTTGTTGCCTGACATTTGTCTCATTTATTCAAGTGTGTGAGCATGCCCAGTGTGACCTTTCAGTATGTTGCTATCTGAGGTCCACTACATTTGTTGATGTTTGTGAACATGACCAATATTAACATTTATACTGTGTGTGTTGGAAGTCGGGTTCTGTTCTTACTGCAGGACTCACCTTTGTGTCATAACTCGACAGGGATTATGCTGTGCCTGCAGGGTTTCCATGAGATACTTTGCATAGACTTATCAACATTCCTTCATACAGGCTGACCACTGCAATACTGTCATGGTTTAGTGGTTCAGTACTTTAACTATAGTGCACTGTATCCTGGGTTTGAGGCCCATCACTGCTTTATATTTTCATACTGAGCAGACCAGACTGCTTAAGGGCCAGTTAAGCAAATATGGGTATGTTGGCTTTTGTTCAGCTATGCCCTACTTAGACCAGGCTTGTCCAACATTGATCAATATTCACCAACATTGCTGGATGTTGCCCAATATTACTCAACATTGACCACAGTTGTGCTAGTTGGTGTGTGCAATTTTATTTGCATATACTACATGGTGGTAAATGCTGTTTAGCACTGCTTTATATTGCTTAACACATGGCAATCATGCCTCAGGTGGTGCTGCAGGGCTGCCTATGTTGGATGCACATACTACACTCCCTGTACATGTTTGAAAGCAGGTAGTGTCAACTTAGGCATCCCTTTTACTATATGTGCAAGTCAGAGAGAGGTATAATTTCCAGAGTTCCTACTGAGCCAGTGTATGTGCTATGCGTTGTCTCTTTGCCAAGGCCAAAGCATACTGGGCATCCCTCCTTCTGCCTAGTGGAGCAGGCTCAGGTTGTTCCTCCTCTGAGTCACGCTCTGCCTGTGATGGCCTTGGCAATGGTGGGGGGCTGTTTGGCCCAGGCCTATGCTGGTCCTGCTGCAGCTGTTTTCACAGGATCATATTATGTAGCATACCACATACCATGACAATTTGGGTACATGTAGTTGGTGAGTACTGCAAGGCTCCACCAGATGTGTCCAGGGACCGGAACCATGACTTGACCAGCCCAAACACATGCTCAATTACATTACTTGTTTGTGCGTGTGCCTCATTATGGCGTTCCTGTTCAGGTGTGTGTGCATTTCTGATGGCTGTCATTAGCCACGGCTCCAGTGCATAGCCAGCATCCCCCACTAGGTGACCATGTGGGATGTCCCCATTGGCAAATGTCTGGTACAGCTGCGTCAGATGGCAGATATGGGAATCATGATAGCTTCCAGGGCAGTCAGCACACACATTCAGTATTATGCCCTGGGCATCACACACGACCTGGCAGCTGATGGAGGGGAAGCCCTTGCGGTTGAAGTAGACCCTACCCTGCTCATTGGCTGGTGCTTTGATGCGTATGTACATGCAGTCTATTGCACCCACTACCTCAGGGTATTCCACTATTTTCTGGAAGAGACACATATTGCTGGCCAATACCTCATGGGAATTGGGGAAATATACATGATCACCGACATGTGCTGACATGGCATCCAGAAACTGGTGCAGTACCCTGGATGCTGATGCCTGTGATATCCCCATCATATCACCGGTTGGTCTCTGGAAGGTACCTGTTGCTAATATTCTTAGGCCAACACATACCTTGGTTTCCACTGGGATGGGTTCCCCTCTGTTGGTTCTGTTTGTGAGGCGTGGCCTGCACAGCTCAACAATTTGCTGCAGGAGGTCTCTGTCCACTCTATAGCGCTCCACTATCTCCAGCTCATGTAGTCCCTGGTAGGTTACCCTGGGCCTGTACACTCTTCTCCGTCTCCTCACTGTGGGGTGTCCAGCAGCATTTCCATTGTCACCACCCTCAGCATATTGCATATGTCGCCTTATAACAGCAATGGCAGCCCCTAACATTTCTTTGTCTCAGTAAAGCTTTTTCAGTTTTCACTTCTATTAGCTTACTGCAGTGTCTGTTGTGAGAAACATAATGGACTGTTGTTTGCAGAGTTTTAAGTGCTAGGCTGGGCTGGGCTAGTGTACTGCCTGTGTAATTGCCTGATTCTGATTGCTTTCACCTGCTAGCTCTGCTAGTACTCCCTGGTAACTTCCTACTATTTGTTGTGCTTCCTTTTTCCTTTCTGTTTCCTCGGGGGGGCAGCGCTGTGCACACAAGCGCAAACACACTCACAGCAGCTCACACGCATGCACACATGCTTACACGGACTAAAACTTGCTTATTCGGGTTAAACCACGCGCACACCAGCGCAAACGCGCTTACAACTCTTTAAACAGCCTTATACATGCTTACTTCGGCTTAAACACGCGCACTCATGCTTACACTTGCGGACTCTGTCTTACTCCGGTTTACAGGTGCGCACACACGTGCATACCCACTCAGCAAAAAACTTTGGTGTTATCCACGGCATACACCTTCCATTTCTTGCCTTTACCTAGCCTACCTGTTGACACACCTCTTTCCATGATGTGTAAATGACAGCTAACACATGCCACTCTGCTCCAATGAGTTTCACTTCTTTCATACAAACCCCACTCGTGATGTCACCTGTCTTCTACTCTGTAACTCCCCTTATCCTACTCCTACACTCCACTGACTGTGCTCATTTGCTATGTAAACTTGCGATTCACTATCCTAACCCTCCTTTGCATAGGATTGCCTACTAATGCTTGGTTACATCTCTTAGACTGAGCTTCCCCCCTTAGCAACCTCTACTCAGTGGCCATGTTGTCTTCAGCCTGCCATTCCCTTGCATTGTACATTAACAATTTAAATAAGATCCACATTTGTGGGTTTCAATTTTTAGTTTTCTGGTTTTTTAGAGCGCAGCCCATTTGTGCGGTGCTGCGCTACGCTTAAACATTGGAAATCGAAGAAAAAAAATTATTATTTTTTTTTCATATTGCATCGGGAAACATTGCCAATGGCCGTATATTTGGCCATTGGCATGATTTCTGCACTGGATGCAACCTTTATTTGGAGCTGTCATGGCTCCATTTTGCTATTTGCAGAACGGTACTCAGTTGTCAACTGAGTACATTTCTGCAAATAACACTGCTCTTACTCTGACAGGTTCCGGTTTCCTGGATCGCAACTCTACCTCATTTGCATGCCTTTCACCTGCAATTGAGGTAATTTGCATATCCCAGCCCTGTCCGTGTAAGAGCTGTTTTAGGAGCTCTCTTGCACGCCCCTGCAGGCTGTTCCTGGATCACTCATCGGACATGATGGCTGCATGGAGTCTTACTCTACTCCTCGACTCCGTGCAAGCCATCGTGAATCCGGCCCAGTATTAATACAAATTAGGGAAAATTTGGCCAGGATATTAAGGGAATTTGCTTCCTTTTTTGAGTGACTATTATGAACTGTTTGACATCCATCAAAGCTACTACCAGCTCTGCCAGATGGCACCTTGATTTAATAAGTAATCTTGAAGACAACAGTTTAGGAGTGCAGTAACCCCCATGTTGCAGTGCGGTGGCAGTACTAGAACATGAATAGAAGCATATGGAATGGGAATAGAACTTACAGCATTCTGATGTTCCTGGTATGAAAGTTGATTATCCGGCCTGCTGAGTCAATAACACTTTGCAGCCTTTTTTAATGATATATCTCAAGTAATTTCAGGTCCTTTACTAGATGGTTTACTGAAACTTATCTACTTTTGATCTTGTCAGAAGCAAAGCATATGATTCTTGCATTTAACTGCAATTTCTGTCATCTAAATGGGTACATTATCAATTGCCTTTGAAAATGTTTCAGTACTGAAAACAGTTACTTCCCACAATATATGTGTCTAGCAGATTGCTGCCCAAAATTTATGTAAATGAGATCATTAAGTACATCATCGAACCCAGCGCTCCTCTTAGTGATACAAGTTTATTGTCCATAGGGCCAAAAGTTGACTTATTCCTAAGGTATGGTATGACATTATGAAGAGCAGTCTCCTTCATCCACCTCATAAGGTGCTCCTACCCCACAGATTGCTTCACAAAAGTACACCAAAATGGGAAATGTCTTAAAACCACATGTCTTTCTTTACTTGGCCCCAGTTCAAGATAGAGACAGAGTTTTGACATAACTGGGAACTTTCTCGATCTACTACACCTTTATTATGGTTGCTGTGGCTAAACTTTGTGTTTAAATTGCTACATTATTGCCTGATACTTGCATCACCCATTCCCATGAGCCTGGTCATCACCAGTTACCATAA